>NW_008707001.1:3744948-4020582 GCF_000327385.1 Lottia gigantea | reverse complement strand
GGGGGGGGGGGGGGGTGACCCTCTGTCCCCCGCTACACTTAGGCTCTGCCACTGATCGCTGCAATGTTGAAAATTTGAATATGGTTTTTTCAGATGCAAAAGGCATAAATCAAATACACTTGCACAATCCCTGAAAATAATTGCTGGGAATTTAGTAGTGGTGTCATTAGGCAGTAATTTTTTGGGCACGGCCTCCCCCTCGGATGTAAAAATTTAAAATCGGCAAAGGGACCTCGTAGCGCTCAAAATTTGTAAATTATTACATTAAAATGTATGTGTATAAGGCGAAAATAAAATAAACTGATCCTCAGCGTGTCCAAATTCTTAGCACGTAGGCCTATAGTATCAATGTGACTTGTAAAGTTATAACAAAAACAAACCCAATCAAATACCAATATAAATCCAATATACAATTGTAGCCCATAGACGTCTTATCGAATTAGTTGAATAGAGGGATTTGAAATCATTGCCCGTGGAAGATTTAAAACCAATTTTATGATATTAATATTCAGTCAAAGATCTCACGGTATGTCTTTCCCGTTAAAAGTAACCAATTCAAGCCTGTTTGTACTGCTTTAAAAACTTTGGCCGTAAATCGTCCCCACTTTATAGCTCATGTGTGTTTTTGAGGATCTCACAGAATAAAACATATCATTGGAATACCAAGAACCTGAACGTGGTCGTGGTGAAGGATCAACAATTGATCAATAAATCAATCCTGCTTATATAGATTAGAGTTGGTTCTCTAACTGATCTTGTTTATATAGATTAGAGTTGGTACTCTAACTGTTCTTGTTTATAAAGATAAGTGTTGGTTCTCTAACTGTTTTTGTTTATATGGATTAGAGTTGGTTCTCTAACTGTTCTTGTTTATATAGATTAGAGTTGGTTCTCTAACTGTTCTTGTTTATAAAGATTAGAGTTGGTTTTCTAACTGTTCTTGTTTGTATAGATTAGAGTTGGTTCTCTAACTGTTCTTGTTTATATAGATTAGACTTGGTTCTCTAACTGTTCTTGTTTATATAGATTAGAGTTGGTTCTCTAACTGTTCTTAATAATATAGATTAGAGTTGGTTCTCTAACTGTTCTTGTTTATAAAGATTAGAGTTGGTTTTCTAACTGTTCTTGTTTATATAGATTAGAGTTGGTTCTCTAACTGTTCTCGTTTATATAGATTAGAGTTGGTACTCTAACTGTTCTGTTTATATAGATTAGAGTTGGTTTTCTAACTGTCCTTAATAATATAGATTAGAGTTGGTTCTCTAACTGTTCTTGTTTATATAGATTAGAGTTGGTTCTCTAACTGTTCTTGTTTATATAGATTAGAGTTGGTTCTCTAACTGTTCTTGTTTATATAGATTAGAGTTAGTTCTCTAACTGTTCTTGTTTATATAGATTAGAGTTAGTTCTCTAACTGTTCTTGTTTATATAGATTAGAGTTGTTTCTCTAACTGTTCTGTTTATATAGATTAGAGTTGGTTCTCTAACTGTTCTTAATAATATAGATTAGAGTTGGTTCTCTAACTGTTCTTGTTTATATAGATTAGAGTTGGTTCTCTAACTGTTCTTGTTTATATAGATTAGAGTTGGTTCTCTAACTGTTCTTGTTTATATAGATTAGAGTTTGTTCTCTAACTGTTCTTGTTTATATAGATTAGAGTTGGTTCTCTAACTGTTCTTGTTTATATAGATTAGAGTTAGTTCTCTAACTGTTCTTGTTTATATAGATTAGAGTAAGTTCTCTAACTGTTCTTGTTTATATAGATTAGAGTTGGTTCTCTAACTGTTCTTGTATATATAGATTAGAGTTGGTTCTCTAACTGTTCTTGTTTATATAGATTAGCATTGGTTCACTAACTGTTCTTGTTTATATAGATTAGAGTTAGTTCTATAACTGTTCTTGTTTATATAGATTAGAGTTAGTTCTCTAACTGTTCTTGTTTATATAGATTAGAGTTGGTTCTCTAACTGTTCTGTTTATATAGATTAGAGTTGGTTCTCTAACTGTTCTTAATAATATAGATTAGAGTTGGTTCTCTAACTGTTCTTGTTTATTTAGATTAGAGTTGGTTCTCTAACTGTTCTTGTTTATATACATTAGAGTTAGTTCTCTAACTGTTCTTAATAATATAGATTAGAGTTGGTTCTCTAACTGTTCTTGTTTATATAGATTAGAGTTGGTTCTCTAACTGTTCTTGTTTATATAGATTAGAGTTGGTTCCCTAACTGTTCTTGTTTATATAGATTAGAGTTGGTTCTTTAACTGTTCTTGTTTATATAGATTAGAGTTGGTTCTCTAAATGTTCTTGTTTATATAGATTAGAGTTGGTTCCCTAACTGTTCTTGTTTATAAAGATTAGAGTTGGTTCTCTAACTGTTTTTTGTTTATAAAGATTAGAGTAGGTTCTCTAACTGTTCTTGTTTATATAGATTAGAGTTGGTTCTCTAACTGTTCTTGTTTATATAGATTAGAGTTAGTTCTCTAACTGTTCTTAATAATATAGATTAGAGTTGGTTCTCTAACTGTTCTTGTTTATATAGATTAGAGTTGGTTCTCTAACTGTTCTTGTTTAAATAGATTAGAGTTGGTTCCCTAACTGTTCTTGTTTATATAGATTAGAGTTGGTTCTTTAACTGTTCTTGTTTATATAGATTAGACTTGGTTTTCTAACTGTTCTTGTTTGTATAGATTAGAGTTGGTTCTCTAACTGTTCTTGTTTATATAGATTAGAGTTGGTTCTCTAACTGTTCTTGTTTATAAAGATTAGAGTTGGTTCTCTAACTGTTCTTGTATATATAGATTAGAGTTGGTTCTCTAACTGTTCTTGTTTATATAGATTAGAGTTGATTCTCTAACTGTTTTTGTTTATAAAGATTAGAGTAAGTTCTCTAACTGTTCTTGTTTATATAGATTAGAGTTGGTTCTCTAACTGTTCTTGTTTATATAGATTAGAGTTGGTTCTCTAACTGTTCTTGTTTATATAGATTAGAGTTGGTTCTCTAGATGTTCTTGTTTATATAGATTAGAGTTGGTTCTCTAACTGTTCTTGTTTATATAGATTAGAGTTGGTTCTCTAACTGTTCTTGTATATATAGTGTGGTTTCTTTATCCATTCTTGTACAGATTAGTTGGCTCTTTGATTAGAGTTGGTTGTCTAACTGTGTAATATTTGAATGCCTATAGTATACTGGTATAGAACCTAGAGTGTCCGAGAGGGAAATAACAACAACTGTTGCATAGTCCAAGATAACCACTAAACCATATTTAAAGCCTATTCAGCTAAGTGTGGTCCAGGGCACGTTTCAATTATACTCAGATACAGTGGACAAAAGTGCTAGAAACTGTCGTACCATTTTCACAAACTGACGCTAAAATCTATTGAAGTGGACATCCGTTTTGCCAGTAGCCTAAGAAATTGTCAAAGTTTTGTGAAAGTCGAGCCGACACTCTACAATGTCTTCTGACCAGTGTTTGTTCAACCTATATAACTTGTAGACTAGTTGAATAAACCATACGTGTAGCTTTGTATAAGTAAAATAAATTAAGTGTTGTCAAAGTAAATATTAAAGAAAATTGAACCAACTCTGTTTTTAAGTTTGGGGTTGTGTTTTATACGCCAACATTTTAATGTGAACGCGATATAGAAAACATTTGTAATAAGATAATGCTTATATTGATGAGTAAGCTAGTCCAAATCTTGCTGACTTTAACAAAGCCCCGAACAAAGAACGTTTTCAACTACGACAACTTTCAAAACTAACTGATTAGTTCAAAGAGTTCGATTTAGCAATATTTGATCAACAGTTAGTTGAGTTATTGCCCTTTAGAGCCCAAATTATCTACAGATGCGAATACATAAGTTATGGTTGCTGTGCAGCGCACCAGACAGATATGGATTTGTAGTGAAATGTAATACAGTGTACTCTGTGATATCCGACATCTGAGTATTCCGAAATTCTTTGTAGTCCGATATCATTTTCTGGTCCCGATTGATTTCCTTCTTAGGCTAGTACTGATGTTAAAGTGAATTGAGAACATAACCCATATTTATCTAAATTAATGCCCTTGACATGTTCAGATTTCCAAACGAAAGCTGTCATGTACAATATCTACTATGTTACAGTGGGCGTATACGATATTGTTTGGAAAAACACTGGTTAAATTCAGTAATAGTACTATGAGATAAGAATATTACTACAGAGTTTTTCCTTGGCCCTTTACTTACACTATACCGAACTACTTTTATAGTTTCGAGTAATTGAAAGAAGCTCATTCATGGCTATTTGATGATTACGTGAACAGCCCAGAAAACTAACAAAACACAATCGTGTGGGATAATAGTTTACTTTGTCATTCAGTTACACCTTTTTTTACAATCGACATTTACATTCGTAATCTACTAGAATTGGTTAAGTTTCTCATTAACCTTCTTATAGTACTAGGACCTTCAGTAGAGCCTATATTGCATACTAATAATGGCGTCCAACTGTGCAGATTGTGCTTGGTAAAATGGTACTTTTCTGTGGTCAGATTGAAATGATCATTGCTTTTGTAGTTGACCTTGCATGACTCATTCGGCAATCCGAATATTGGGAATGAGTTTGTCATTTCAGATATATTTCGGCAATCGACATTAGGAGAGTCTACAAACTAATAAAGTTTATCTTAGGGTAACATTTTACGGGAGTCAGTTTTCAATGGCTATGGGGGTGCTAGCTCTTAGGCCTGCGCCTAAAGTCACCTTGAGACATTCACCGTAAACGGCCAAAACGGATGGAAAAACACATGCCAATTTAAGCATTAACCATGTGCGTTTCCTTCGTATTAGTGAAATTTCAGAATCACTCAGTTGCTAGGATTAAAGAACATCAGTTTTATCAGTTGATAAACCAGGCCTGATAAATTTAAAGTGGTATAATCGTATAAATTTCGTCTAAAATATTGACATTTGAATTTATAGTTTAAATCTAACTATGGATACCACCATTCAAAACCAAAATTTGACACCAGGTTTACTTACAATCAATAAATTGTACCATCGAATTGACGACAATGTAAGTTCTGGAGCCATGTATAATATTCTGCCTGTAGCAGATATTCCC
The DNA here is from genome assembly GCF_000327385.1 of Lottia gigantea. Lineage (NCBI taxonomy): Eukaryota > Metazoa > Mollusca > Gastropoda > Lottiidae > Lottia > Lottia gigantea. The sequence goes on along the minus strand of NW_008707001.1, from coordinate 4,015,479 downwards.
GATATTTGTGGACCATATTCTCACTATAACAGCAATTTTTTTAAATGGAGGAGAGCTTTCCTTTAACTAGCCATGAGCTGGTGGGAATGCATGAGCAAAATGAAGGAGATTATTAATTGAGTTCTATCACCTGGTAATATTTAGACGTTAACATCCCTTTAACCATTGTAAATTGACCTGTACAATATGTTTATCATTTCTCGAGACCTTATCATTGACCCTTTATCCCCAAATGATATGAAGGTTCCTTTGTCACATCGGCAGTTCCGGTTTCTAAAAGGGTTACATCGTCGTAACATTGCCGGAGATTTGGTGTGTTCCTCAACAAAAGATGGCTCAATGCTTCGATTGATGGGTGGTTGGTTGGTAGATGACGAAGTTAACATCTGCTTCTTACTAATTGTGATATTGCATACTATAGTTGCTGGTAAAACAGGATCTGGAAGATTTGGTAATCCTGGTTTAGTAGTTATGAAATCTGAAGTTCTGGTCGACCGGATGAATGACATGGCGGTGAAACTCGTCCCTCATGGTAATGTGGCGTGAGTTAATCGATCTTCTCCATTCCTTCCAAAACTCGTGATCATGGTAATTCTTTTTGAATGGTAGATGAGATGCGACGCAATCGCGCGCATTTACACAAGCAAACCAAATTTCTGTTGTGCTAGTCCTGTTTTCGTACCATGGATTGTTCCGAGTGTGGGCCGTGAGGGTAATCCAGTATTCAAGACAAATATATGATATTAATGTGTAATATTAATGTGCCGTCTCAGACGGCTTGGACCAACATAATCATCTTATATATAATTATTTACCCACTCATCAATAATATCTTTCCTTCATAATATACCCTGTGATCCTCTTATCTCGTCAGCACCGTCCTATTCATAGCACAAAATAACCAATCACTTTGGCACCAGTGGTGCTTCTACGATTGGGTGTGCGGGATGAGGGATGGACGTCACACCCTACTTTTAAATTTCATATCATTTGACATAGCAAAAGAGTTATCCTCCCTTGATAATTCGCTGGCCCATATTCAAACACCCCTTCCTAACTTTTCTTGTGATTCATTTTTCGGCAATAAAACACCCCCTTTCCCCCACGGAGACATTGTTGGGTACTTATATATGCTGATTGTGCAGTTGAAATACTTTCTTGTGATTGTGTTCATCACCCATCATATCTGTTACGTGCCAAATTCAATTGAGGGCCTATATAATTAAAATGTAACGGGACACTCTACTTCCCGTATCAAGAAAAGAAGTGTGGCAATAGTATTTTTCAGGACCCATAAAAATACTAAAGGAAGTATATTTCCTACCCCTTTGACGCGTTTCTCCGCTTGCACACGACCATTCATGCACTTATAGAATGCATTCATCAGATTATCTCAATGCAATATCACACCTTGTGTTTCTGTTGACTTTTTTCATATTGAACCATATTATGGGGAGTTATTATATCTTTTTTATTACATTAATAAAATAATTAATAAATCTAAAAAAATCAACAAATTCTTCAAAATTACCAGAGCAAAGCAGAACATACAAAGTAGTTCTATTTTCTTTCACAAAAATATTTCCGACTATTTTCCGTTCATTGTCAGCCAGTGTCAGCACGCACGTGTTTAATTTTACTAATGACAGTAATAAATAAAATTGCCTCAGGAAAATTGCTTCCTAATCATTCAATTTTTATCAAACAAACCGTTATACAAAAAACCTTCATAGATTAGTATCGTGACGTGAACTAAGGCCATTAAAAGGCTATAATAAGTCGTTATAAAAGGTGTGAAGACGAAAATTACTGTCAGTGTTGAGGACTAATTTGGGAGTTTTGAAGAGGCACTTTAATATCATTATAAAGGACATTAAAGAGGGCAAGAAAGTGTCCCAACCGATCTTGATCAACATTCCTATACGACAGTGGTTCCTAACCTATTTCAGCCTTCACACCCCTGGAGCAATCACGTGGACCTTTCACACCCCCAAAAATTTGTTTCATCAACATTTCCAGAATGTGATGATGTGAGGTGCTCTCAAAATTCTTCTCCTACACCATTTGGCCACACCCCTGAAACCCAAGTCCCACACCCCCAGGGGGTGAAAACATCCCAGGTTTGGAACCAGGGCTATACGAATACCAGTGATTGGTTTTTTATGGACCAAAACATTATAGAGGAAATTAAAGGGCCAGTGAATCATGTCGATGAATCCAATCCAATGTACATTACTCTCTACGTTTCAGAGCCTCAAGGTGAGAAAGTTGTTTGTACTGCATCGATTCTCTCTCATCGATATCTTCACAATGTCAAACTATTACGAACTTTGTCTTATACCTTGACTGCAATAGCAACCATTCTTGTATCACAGAAGTTTTGCATCCAGATAAGCCCATTTATCTGATCCCTCAAAAAGTCCGCAAGTCTCAAGGACATTTACAACGTAATTCCACCTATCCTTAATCTGTTGACATTTAATTTATTTATTATAAATGTGGCCACATTCTAGTTAAGGGCCAGTATTACAACAATGTAAACATTCGTACCAATAACTCGGTCAAACATAATATTATCATAGATCGTACAAATATAGGTAAACAAAATATTATTAACTCTCCCCACCTAGATATCTTAAATACTTTTCATCGTTTAGATATTATCTAACCTTATAATAACGCTACTTATTAGCTGGTGTCGGTCCATAGACGGTTAATTTGTCTACATTTTAACCCTTTTTCAAACAGATATTCTCATTTATATTCAGAAACAAAACAAAATTCAACAATTTAATATCAGTCTAGCATAAAATAAAATATATCAACATACGCAATAATTGTTCATCAACCAATTGAATAAAGGGGGGTAACTCCATAATTAAAGTGAGACTTTAGTCCAATAAGACGTCAGACAACAACTAAATTACAAAACAAAAAAACGACGTAAATTTCAAGTAATAAAGTCTAATTCGACAACATAAGGTAAATGAATTCAACCAAATATACCATAATTCAACCAAAAAGTGAATTCATTCAAATAAAAAAAATTGAATTTAACAAAAAAATGTACCAATGAATTTAACCTAATGTAACAAATTAATTCAATCAAATATTCCATTTGAATTCGTCCAAATACAAAGGAACTGAATCTAATCAAATGAATCATTGAATTCAACCAAATATACCAAATGAATTCAATCAAGTACACAATATGAATTGAACCATTATACTAAGTGAAATCAACCAAAAATACCAGTTGAATTCAACCAAGCATTTTGAATACCATTTGAAATGATTTCATTTTGATCAAATACTATAGCGGTCAATGTACCAGTTGAATTCAACGAAACATACCATTACAATGTCCAATATGTTTATGATTATCACCAATAAAACACACAGCCCATGCCATAATAGGTAACACTGCAAGGCTGATAGTCAATACCAATAAACCATTTAATAATCCTTTATTACCTTGAATTGGTTCCGGTCTGAAATACAATTAACATGCAAAAAAATACCAACATAAAATATAATATCAAGCAGATTCTCTGAAGGGGATGCTGGTTTTAAAGACTTTGTAGCAGAGAATGAGAGAAGCATCAAGTACATTGTAACTGTGAGCATTCCTTGCCTTGCTAGCTACTTATTGTATTCAAATCAAAACTTTGAAATCTTCAGACTCTAGGATCCTGTACCACATAAAATCTTACAATCCATTTTTCCAGTATTTCTCATTGGTCAGACAGTCACATTAACAACAAATGAAATAGCAAATTAAGTCACGTTCCAATGCTGAAATTCACCATCATACAAAATATACCATGGAGGTAAGAGGGCATCGGTGTTTAGATTGATTAACACTCACCTTCCAAGAGACGTGAATCTAGAAATCACCAGCCATAATAAAATAATGAACATACCAACTGTTTCTCTGGAAAAAAACCCAATTCATCAGTATTAAAGCTTAATTTCTAACAATAACCAGATAAATCATTTCTCAAAATTCTAGAATTAATCTCATTAAGTTATAACCCACTCTGAAGCATCAATTTAAAAGCTGAGGTGACTCGGAAAGCTAGAAATTTGTTTGCTGACGTAGCGGTCTTCAATAGGTCAATATGATAACCTTAGATTTTTCAAGTACTTTCCCTCTGTCAGTTATCTAGCTTTAAGGCGTTTGCTAAGATGTAAAAATTCCATTTCTTTACAATGTGAAAGAATGGATCACACAATAAAAACATAAAACCATTCAACACTTACCTCCCTTCCTCATGTATTAAAGGATTATTCACAGCTTTAGAATTCTGTATTGTTTGTAAAAAGACCACAATTAAATAAATAAAATAACCACTATACATTACTAACACTGTAGATACTGATATATTATATACTGAATTATCTACAATAATAAACAACAATTTGTATAATAGCATGTACATATATGTTGGCTCTCCAATGTTTCTTTCTAAATATAACACTTGAAATGAACAACATCAAGTGACTTGGTATTTGGGAGTTTTGAAAATGGGTTAGGCTATAAAACTGTGGGTTAAAGGTTAAAATTTGATGTCATTTGCTTGACTAACTGTGTTGGTGGTGGTTTTAATTTCAAATGGCTTGTGAAAGTCTTCATTATTCCAGTTAATCAAGTCTTAAATGGGTATGGATAATCCATTGCAAATCAATGCCAAGGCTGAAACAAGATACTTACTAATGAGTGCTGGTTTTAGGACAAGAAAAATACTAAAAAATGCTGGTATGCTATAGATTGGCTACAATAAAAAAGAGAATATATATATGTCACCATTAGATACAATAAATGGCAAGAATGTTATGCAGCATTCAAAATGTTTTTTTCACAATTTTGCAACCCTTTCTTGTGGTTGATAGACAGGAGCTCCTTTGATGACGTTGACACATGTTTTTGATATCTAATCCAGATCACTTTACAGCAAAACATTTTGGAGCTCTAATCAGACAAGACTGACCAATATACATGTAGTTAAATCAACCCTGTAACACAGCGTTTTCATTAGACTAAAATTAAATGGCTTTCTGAAAATATAATTTGGTAGGCTCTACTTACCACCCAAATATACCAATCATAGTCATTCAGCTGAAATAAAAATTTCACTTTGATTAGACCATTATTCTTTCTTCAAAAAACGATAAGCTCAAACCATGGACACTATCCTATTGAGATTCAAACTCAAACAAAAATATAACTATTTAAGCTTCATATATAAGGACTTATATTCCTTTAAAAGAGTTCACATTGATAATGTTTATATGATATTTAGGTTGATAACCATCAATAATTTATGACAATCCAGATTATTATGCAGGGAAGTGTGATCGAGGATCAGCTGAGATGCAAGATCCTTGAGAACCTCAATTGTCCTTAGAAGAATTGTAAAAAGGTTTAATAAACTTTTAAAGTGTATCAGGGACACTCATATCATCAATTTGCAAAATTTCAATTTTCAGTCAGACATTTGAAATAAGCATTTAACAACGCCATTATCACAAAAGCTGGTGTAGATATAAGGACCTTAGCAATAAGGAATCATAAAGCTCATGGTTTTAGATGGAATTGGAAGAACCACAAATGTTGGAATGGTGCAAATTGATGCTGCCAGTGTCCTCAATACACATAAAAATTGTAGAAAACCTTTTTACAATCCCTTTAAGTAAAAAATTTCTTTCTTTTCTTTGTTTTGTTACTCACATTGGCCACAGCAGCTAGTAGGAAGAAGACTGACATTATCATATTTATTAATTTCCACACAACCATTCTTCTAGCTGTATATTGACTATCTACTGGTTCGAACAGGGGGTTATATAATATGTTGGGTTTACTGTTGGACATAGAGTTGACTGCTACCTGCAAAATAAGGCTGTAAAATCATATTATAAAGAAAAAAGTTCTATATTGTTGGATATTTATTTATCAGTTATGAGTTACCTTAACTTAATTCTAATTTAAAGGCAAATCCCAAATTGCTGTAGGTCCCCTATACTATAGCCTCTACTATAGGATACGGTAGGCTACTTAGTCCTATAGTAGCCTATAGTCATATACTGTTTGGCAGTCCATAATAAACTTAAGAATACATGTAAATACCTATATTGATTTCATATTTTTACACCAAGAAATGTGCTGTCAATGTAATCTAGAATTATATAGCACCATACACAGACAATGCAATGAAATGCAGATTGATCACTATTCATTAATTAACCACAAAGGAAATTGCATCAAGGGAAACAACCGAGAGGTAAAATTCTGTAGTTGTCTCCCTTAGACCATTTAAGTTAATGGTACCTATAATGCTAATTAAAAAAAAAGAATATTAATGTCACTCCACAATTAAACGATTAGAAATTATTGGCCATAAAGATTACCTTATTCATTTGAAATTAAAATCTTCAAGAGCAGAATATTGCCACTAAACAACAAACGTCAAAGTTACTAGATCAAAGAATACAATATGGTACAGTAAAGACACGAAGCATGAAGACACCTTGTTATTGATCAAACGTCACTTAACCAATATATCATAGTTAACAACAAAATCTCTTGATAACAATATTGTTTACTGCACTGAACAATAGAAGCTACAGGTTCATTTTGCCCGTGAAATAAAGCTCAGAAACAGAAGCCGTTTAACATCTTGATTTCATGCTATAATCTAATCACCAATTCGATAGGACGACAATTCTGGTCTTACTCGTTCCCAAACATGATATAGGCCTACGGATGTGATATCGTCCAGTGACGTTTCTAGGAAACATTAGGTAGAATGGCCGAGCGGGGCCACAATATTTCAAGGGGGTCCACCGGCAAACCTTAGTTCATGATAAAATAGTTGAAAGTAGTGGGCCAAAGCCGCCTATTTTCTGGAGGGGGGAGGGGGGCAAAGCCACTGATATTGTGATCGACGGTTACGTTATCACAAATGTATATTACGTCTGAGGATCTATTGTCAGTGTATCTGTAATGTGTATTTTGATGTAGAAAAACTAAAGGTCGAATACTCACTTTTATAAGTATTAAGGGTAACTGAAATTATCTCATCTTGCATAGCAAATGTGGACGACTCTATCCCTTATTTCAAGTTTGATATGGACTATAAAGATAATTCAAATGTATTGATTGCAACCGATAACTTATCTTATTTAGAACTCTGGGTTTTTTTTTTCAATTCAAATATCTAACAGAAGAAAATATGACATTTGCATAGTAGGCCTATCACGTATAAGAGCAACATTTTTATTATCCCATCAATCAATGTTGCAATATAGATCATAGGGAATATTTTATTATTATGGCATTGATCCCCAAATTCATTGAGACAAACGATTTTACACCGGACCCCTAAACATCGATAGGAAGCCGCGGTGGCTCAGTAAGTTAGACGCTTGCACGCTAACCTGAAGGTCCAGGGTTCAATCCCGGCATAGGTCGAGATAATACCTTCGGATTTTCCAACCCGGTTTCCCCCTGTCAGTGATGCACGTAAGAGACTGACATTGAAAAAGCGTCTAGTCGTTCGGATGGGACAATAAACCCAGGCCCCGTGTGCTACAGACTATGCACGTTAAAGATCCTTCGATCGACAGTTGGAAATCGAAAGAGCAGGCTATTGCCGCTGTCCTGAAAAAATGTCCCTCATCGCACCCTGCATGGCGTTGCCCATCTTCATTATCCCACATGGTGCAGAAAAGTAGGACGTAAAACTCCATTCATTTCATTTCCTAAACGTCGATACAGGATTTTCGATTATATTGAGAGATATTGATTTTTATCACGGCACTCGGTAGGTATCTCTTTGAACACGCGTAATGTAAACTCCAAAGCGCATGCGCCATTGCTTGTTATAGGCCTATTTATTCACCTCTATTATTTGGTCGATGGCACCGTTGGAAAATGGTTAGAATTCAAAATGGATTCCTTCTTAATGTTATGGATAATATCAATGGCTTTAGGAATGTGTTACTGTCAAACACAATCAAAGACTTTGAAATACTGTTCGTTCTTTAATAATCGTGCGCCGGAGACGGAACCGAATTTGAAAAATTGTACCTGGTTTAAAGACTACAGTTGCTGTCGTCAGACTGAAATTTCTGCTACGTTTGGTAGAGTGAAACCGCTTCGTGGTGCTTCCCCGTCCTGTCAACGATACACTAACTATTTAATGTGCTATATCTGTTCTCCGGACCAATATTTATTCTATTTTAGAGAACGATTGACTGTTTGTGAGGAGTTCTGTGATGCCTGGCACGATGCCTGCAAATCGGCGACATCGAAAGGTTCCATTATTGAAGATCTGTTTTCCAGTGGCAAGGAATATTGTCTCAGCCAAAGATTCAAAGTAGATAAACATGCGAACGGACGATGTTTCAATTTTGATGCTAGATTGGACACTGGTGGAGCCGTGAGCAATCATTTGACAACAGAAACAATTTTTATGTTAATTGGATTTTTTATTTTTCAATTTAGGTTATGAATATAATTTAATTGGAATGTTTAGATTGGTAGCCTAGATGTAGAATGTATTGAATTGAGTTGGAGTTTACATTTACATCTTACTTTTCAGCACGTTGTATATAGATAATAAGATTGGATTTGGACAACGACATGCAATGTGCAATGGCGAAAAATGTGCAGGACTGTATCTATGTTTGTTAAGCTGTAGAGAGATCTTTAACTTTAGATATCTAGATATAATTTTATCAAATAGGTATCATATAGGTCTATGTATAATATGTATATTAATGCCAGCAACTCCCCCATGCCAGCGACAATAGGCTATTTATCATCTTCACAATGGTCAAGGCATTGCGAACTTATCTTATACTTTGACTGCAATAGCCACCTTTCTTGTATCATGGACTGATGGAACGCCAGCGAATACAGCGAATCACAGTCCTAAACAGACAGACTGTAAACATTATTTTTTTATTTTTACAGACTCTCTTTCGGGGACTCTGCTGTATTCGTTAATGTACAATCCAACAAAAACGCTGCATTAATTTACAAACTTACGTGACAAGATAAAAAGTGGCCATTGTACTCAAGTCATAGGACGGACAGCTCAATTCATTTTTTCCAATTTTAATAGAATCTCAAAGTGTAGTTATTATGGAATCAAAATAGACTCAGCCTATCTTATATGTCCTTAGGTATTTCCACCAACGAGTTTGTAAATATATTTTACAATAGTGTAATATATGATTATGTTTTAGTTGATTAAAGTATACATTTTTTACTTGTGAATTCAATTTACTACGTGGCTCAACCAAATGAGTGGACTAAAGTTGGTTGCAGCCCCACCCCGGGATTTTTTTTTAATAAGGGGAGGGGGGTTGGGCACTGTTATTAGTGACCCGATCATTCAGAAGAGTCCGTACGTAAAGTATGCTTACATCTACCTGCTAATGCCTCACGTTTTGTATCATCCCAGTTTCTTGGATAAGAATCATAGAACGCAGATGTATATTGGCCATTCAAATTCCTTCTTTCCAGGGAGGGGTTCGATCTGGAAAAAAAATGAGATGAAATTTATAAGTTAAATCAGCATGGACCAATCCATTAAGACTGCACAGTTCTCTAGAAAACACAGTGGTGGAGCCAGGTTTACGCCCCTGCCACCCCTTTGACTCCTAATCAAGTAGCCTAATATTTACATGAATCCTTTGGCAGCAAAGCTGTCATACATATCTCTATAAACTTTACAGGAATTATATTACAGTCTACACTTATGTCGTATGGACTAAAACTTTATTTTTTAACTTTTATTTGCGTATGATTCCATGACTAGAAATTTCCTATTTATTGGTATAGGCCTCCAAATGGCTGGAGCTAAAGACCATACCGTAGCCTACCCTGCATAATGGAGCAGAGCGTTTCTATGAATCACTTAGAGTTCAATTTAGACTGACAAATTGATGCAATTTATCACACCAAATTTTAGATTTGGCTTATCAAGTTAGATTTTGAATTGTATTTCATAGAACTTCGGTAACAAATCAAAATTGACAAGTTGCACACTCTAGCTCAGTTCTAAATAGGCACCTACTCCCATTTTAAAAATAATGGTGGTTTAAATTTGTCACTGATGCAACCAACAACTACCTAGTTTGCGATATCGGCCTCAGCTGGAAGCGAACGTTAACTTGTCATCTACCTACCTACATAACATGGAAAAGGTGCCCAGTCGTTCAAATGGGACAATAAACCGAAGCCCCGTGTGCTACGGCCTTTTTACTTTAAAGATCCCCAGAGAGTTGGAAATCGAAAGAGACCACATGTCCATGTTCTGGCAAAATTACTCTCATTGTGCCCTGCATGGTGTTGCCCGACTTCGTTAGACAATAAGTATAAGGTGCAGAAAAGTAGGATGTAAAACTGCATCCATTTCATTTTAATTCCCATGGCTATTCATTTATTCCATAAATAAGGCGCGCGATAACATTCTATTTCTGAATCTGAGAGTTCTAGTTCAATTAAGAAACTTATTGTGGTCTGAATCTTTCTCGTGACTGGGAATTCCCTTAACATCACTTCCGGCAATCCCAATAAAAACCTCAATGGAATCAAAGCGAAATGAAGCAGCGGATTAATTTGATAACAAAGCACTCCCCTGTCACAAGGTTTGCATTTTAAGTTTTGCTTTTCACACAGAGAACGAACAATTATCTTGCTCGATGCTTTTCGATTTGGAAGGCGTCTTTTAAGTAAATGAATAATCTCACTTAACTGTCACTTTCGCTTTCATCATTCATTTTTTAACGTCACATTACTATCACTATCACACGACACCAGACAGCTATGAAATTGAATGACTCTGTTAATTGCAGTGTCATGTGACAAGCACTGCCTGCATTTTCCACTAGGATGGCAATTTCTAGACTTTTAGTTTTACATTAAAATATGTTGCTATTAGCAAGTGATAGAGCGAAACTCTAATCCTAATTGCAATTAAGCGTAGAGTAGGCCTATGACTGTTTTTTTTTTTTTTTTAGGGATTTTCGAGTTCTCCACAAGTAGGTGTACCACAATAATAAAGTTGTAAAATGGAGGATGAAGAGGAGAGCACTATGGACAATGGGTGGCCTGGACAAATGCTACATCAAGCAGTGTTATACAATAATACAGATCTAATGATGTGTTTACTGGAAGGGGAGGAAAAAAAGAATTTGAATTCTCAGGATATGATGGGTAGAACTTGTGTATATACGGCAGTTTCTAACAATAGTGATGCTTGTTTGCAGTTTTTACTTGATATTGGAGGTTTGTATTGATTCAAATGGACATCTTTTAATTTCTTGGTTTTTTCCTTGCAAAGTTGCGTCTGAATTTAATTAAAACTCCAGTTGATAATGTAAATTAATCACGAAATATGAACCTAACTGTGGCTTCTATTGATTTACGTATATATCTTGTGTTGTTTGGTTGTTAATCATTGTACAGGTACTTGATAACGTTACCTGTGTGTGTTTCGAAACGTGGTATGTTATAAAACAAGAACTTGTGTTCTTAATGAAACTAACTAGTTATTATTAGCTCATAAAAGCCTCTAGAAGCTGAGTTGATATTTGCAGAATGATGTAATGTGTTCTGAATTTCTGCCTTTCAGATCAGAAATATATAGAATCTATGTAAAATTAAGAATGTACTAGTTTTGTGATGTTTTGCTTGGAATATTTCCAAGATTGAATCATTTAACTATACTTGTAAGGGTTTAAGTCATATTGAAAATTGAGCTGATGCCAAGGTATATGAATGAATATGAATTGTTTTTTCTTTGTATCAATATTGATCTACTAATAATACAGGACCTATGTTTATAATCATCATTATGTAGTTAAGATCAAAGATGTTGGTGTACATCTGGGGATTATTCAAAACATTACAAAACAGTCCTCTTTATCAGGAGAAAGATTAACTCTTGAAAGTATACACTACACAGTGAAATTCATGCAATGGATTACTCGATTTAGGTTTTGAATCATCTCCATAAGTGCACAAACAGTGCTGTAACAATGTTAAACTAAAGTCTTTCAAGTGGTAGTTAGCAATAGTAAGTATGATAAGCTTTATATAGACACAACTTTATGGAAAAATGTCAAAACATGACATAAAACTTTTAACAGTTTGTTGTTCCATAAAACTGTATCTTTATAATGTTAGACTATTATTAAGACCCTCTCTCAATAGCTCTATTATTAGATTATGTTAGTTGTTTGATAATGAATAAGTTTTTTTGATTTGACAATTTTCATTTCTTCCAGCTGATGCCAATATTCCTGCAGGCAAGAGATACAATTCAATGGTAAGGTTTGATACAATTTTTAAACCTGATATTCAAAAGTTTAGCTAGGTTTATTTTTTTTTGTCTAAGTGGCTTTTTATACCAATTTTAGGTTGCCTTATCATCTAGTGCCTGGATATAAGACAAATGTCTTTTATTTTTTATAGAGTTGGTAGTAGGTCTCAATAAAAAAACAACTTGGGAAATATGACGCATAAGCAATTTATGATTAAGAACTAATGTTGCATTATAATGCTTTGGGTTTATCTTCATTAGGATAGCAGATTATATAGAGGTTCAAAATGTAATATTTTCACTTAAATTTATTAACAAAGAAAATGAACTGGACAATGATGTAATAATGTTATGTATTGTAGACTCCACTACACAGTGCTATATGTGATAATAAAATTGGTGCTATAAAGATACTGTTATCACACAATGCTGATATTTATACCAGTGATGATTCAGGATCTACTCCACTGTCTTTAGCTAAGGTTCTGGCTAACAGAGATGTCTGTAAGATGATGGAAGATGAAATAGGTAAGATATTTGAATCTTGAGTGAAAGGAAGCATGATATTTACTGTCTGAGAGCGGCTTTGTCTTTGACAGACATTCAAACTGTCCTGCACAAAATACACTAAGTAAATAGGACTAATTCAAAAGTTATGTTGGTCTCTATGACTATTAGTGACAATTCAAAATCAATTCTCTAACTTTAGCTATGTTCAGTAAAAAAAAATTATCAGTTTTTGTGAATAAAGCCTCGGCTCAAAAGAGCAGTCATTGTGAAAGTATAACCTGGGAGAGACAGGCAGTTATGGAACATTTCAGACAAATTGAGTCAAGTTAAAAGAAGGAATAACCTAATTCATCTTATTTCTAGACCTGCATTGACTATAATGGAATGTAGGTTTACCAAATGATATGTGTAGCTTAACTTCATCTCTATCATCTCCAGCTGGTAGAGTGTAAAGTATATTTGATTTCTCAATCCCTTTAATATTGTTTTTCAGAAAGAAGAAAAGTTCAGTTATCAAGAACAGCTGAATATTTACATGAAGCTATTATTAATAAGAATGTAGCAAATGTAAAAGATATTTTACAGTTATCAGGTGTCAATAATAAAAGACTTCTGAAATTTGTTCCTGAAAATGCAACACCCCTTCTCTGCAGGTATTTATGTCATTTCTTTGGAAGTAAAATCATAGTTTATTTGAAAAAGTTAACCAATTTGTCTTACAGAAGCACAAATTTAAGTATTCAAGAAGCTGAGTGTGGGACTGAATTAGAAGTGACATTAACTAAGGAATATTCTGTCTTTTATTTAAGATATGTATATGCTTTTTTTCTACTTTTACTTCTTTTTTTCCATTGAATAGAATATTTATATTAATTTTCATAATTCCTTTTTCAGTGCATCACATGTGGGAAATGCAGAGATATTATTAGCCTTGTTAAGAGCAGGTGCTACACCTGTTGTTGATCCAATGACTGCATTATCTCCCCTTCATTATGCCTGTGAAAAGGGACACAACTCTGTTTTACAACTTCTATTAAAGGTATGAGTAGTTTTAGTTCACATCGAATTCTATTCTGGTGGTGAGGTTTCCCTCCCTGAAAATTTTTAATTCCATTTCAATTGATTTCAATTATCTATATATTTTTTCTTTGACATTTTGGATATTTTCAAAAAATATCTGTTTATTTTCCAGCAATTTCCAGAATTTTCGAACAGCTTATCAGCATCTCATGAACTCCCTTTACATTTTGCTGTGGCCATTGGAAAAATGGACGTGGTGCAATCTTTGTTACATCATACCTATCCGCTCCATGTGTTGGATACCTATGAGATAGGACAGATCAAATACAAGGCTCCATTTGATGTGAATTCAGTGAACTCCAATGGTATGACGCCATTACATATAGCTTGTGAGAAAGGACATACTCAAATAGTGAAAGAATTGTTGCAATTCTCAGTTTTTGCTGAAGCTGAAAACTATTCCAGCAGAAATGGAATGCCTTCTTCGGCAAGTTTTCAGAGTTTGTCTTCGGAATACCAATCTATGAATGATTTGAATACCCTACAACCACAAATACACCCCGTTAATATTGACGCTTTAACTAGTGAAGGGTTAGCTCCCTTACATATAGCTATCAAACATCGGCACTATGAGATTGTAGAAACTTTGATTACGTCTTGTGCCAATTTGACTGTACTTATTAAAAAGGATAACCAACTGCGATCGTTGATATTATATACGATAGAAATCAGTGACTGTAAAATGTTGAATATTTTGTTATCAAGAGATGTAGAGGACATAGACAATAAGGGACTTCTTTACTCCATTCATCGAAATCAAGTTGACCATGTGATACTTTTATTACAATATAAATCTTCAAAGTGTCACAATCACAGCATCAAACGGAGCGAGCTACGGCGAGCCTATTCACAAATGCATTATTACGAATCTGCTGAACCGATTTCTGTTGATAGTTTAAATGATAAACCCACCACCACAGCTGTCTCTCTGAATCTTCAAGGCTTAAAACTGTTAAATTATTTACCAGAAGACTGTATTCTTGGTGCGTGTTTACGTTATAACCCTTTCTTAGCAACCTGTGATAAGCAAATGATATTATGTGCAATAACGAAAATAGACCTATCTGAAAACTGTTTCGACAACTTTCCCCTCATATTATTTGAGTTACCTTCCCTTTGTGTTTTGAATATGAGTTATAACGAAGTTGCAGACTTTCCAAGTGACGAAGACTTTGCTGAAAATGTTCAGTGTTTTGCCTTAGAAGAAATCAACCTTCAAAGAAACCACATATCATTGATACCAGCATATTTCTTTAAGTTACCGGTGCTCAAAGTATTAAACTTGTCTCAGAATAAACTGACAGAGTTACCGATAGAAGTGTGGGCAGCCCCTTCATTGATTCATTTAAACTGTACCCAAAATAAACTCAAATGTTTACCCTACACGCCATGGGATGAAGTTTTCTTAAAAAGTGGTCAACATTCAGGAAGCAGTTTATCATCAAGTTTACAAATGAATCCACGATCTTATTCAGGTACAAGTTCGGACGAATGGATGTCCTTCGAACGGAGATCGGAAGCGAATATCTCGGAGTCTTTGGCACCACAAGATGTCATGGAAAATGAAGTGGTGCATATAAACCATTGGAGTTCTAAAACCACCGTTATTGATGAAGATGCTAATTTGAATAATTCTGATAAAGGATTGCGGAAGCTAGAACTGGGTAAAAATCTGTTTAAAGAAGTACCCCAATGTTTAGCGTGTTGTGCCCCGAATTTGAAATATTTGGATATCAGTATGAATCCTTTGTTGTCTGTAGGCTCTCTGTCTGATCTACCAGTCAACCTACAAGAGCTAAATCTCAGCTGGACTGGATTATCTGATCTAAAACCATGGATTTTCTCCTCGGAAATAACGTCCGATGATCAACCTTGTTATAGCAGTGAAGTCAAACCGTAAGTTCCCTTACTCTTAAACTTGCCTGAGTCAAAGTTAAATTGAAAGAAGATTTTAGTAATCTACTAAAGTTTTTGTTCAAATACTTTTATAGGTATTTAGAATACATAATTGAAAAAAAAATACCAGTACATGTTAAATGTTTGGTCTTCATTTCAAAATGAGGCATTCACCTACATCAGGCTATGGTCTTGGTTGACCCTGTTTGCTAAAAAATCATTTTGATAAGACTTTATCACGATGAAGCATAAAATTGCACATGATTTCTCAAGACACAGGAATTATGTATTAGAATTTATGAATATCATTCTTATTTACTTGTATTTCAGTTTGAATTCATCTCGACCACCAACATATAATAAATCATCACCATCCTTGAGCTCAAGAGATTCTTACAGTGGTCAGAATTCTATTTTACAATCAGCATATTGTCCACATAGACATCATACACAATTACCACATCTAGAGAAACTCAATTTATCATTCAATAAACTGAAAACTGTTGAGTTAGTTAAACCCACATTAAAAGATGGAGCAGGTTCAGAAAATACAAGTGTATGTATTCAATTGTTTCTTTATCTTTTTAATTCAAAACACCTTCATTGATTATCAAATTTGTTGATTCTCTGAGTATCTGTTTATCACAAGGCAATATATCAGAGTCTGGTGTAATATTTTTTGCAGTAATGAAGGCAGAAGCATTGGAATAATTAAAATTTACTTCTTGACAAAATAGTATTTTATTGATTGTATTGTCATATATTTGTAAGGAGAGGTGTGAAAATAAAGAATTGCTAGTTTATGATTCAGGTCCCACAACATCAAGTACTTTTCATAGGCAAAGTGTTACATAACATTTATAAACAAGATTCCTGGCAGAATGATTTCTTTCCAATCAGCTCTTCGAAATGGGGTACAAATTACATTATTATTTCCTGATTTATAATGACCTGTTTTCCATTGTAGTTATCATCATTAGGTTTGGAATCAGAAGATATACAAACTAGATTATTATTTCCACATCTTGGTGAGCTAGATCTCTCTTCTAATCAACTGATTAATATTCCACCTGAGATAGGAGATATGACAGAACTGAAAGTCTTGATACTTAATAAAAATGTCTATTTAAAAGAGGTAAGTTTGAGGTAGTTGTCCCACTGGCTGTTCCAAAAGCATATTAGATGCCTGTGAATATTGAAAAGTTGACCCCAAATTCCAATAACTATCTGTCCTGAAAAACATGCCAGATTTGCAATGCCAATGCAGTGACATTTTCATGAATTGGGTGTGTACATTATTTAAAATGCAAGAGATTATTTTGAACAAATGCAGCGGCATACCTCATTTGGTAGAGAGTTAAAGTGTCCTCGCGCGCTATAGGTTTGAATCCTCAGTAGTTTTGTCACAGAGAACTTTTGACGGTTGTTTCTATGTTGACTTATATCCCCCTTCCAGAATTCTGGAATCGTAACAATTGACTTTATGTCTTTGTAATTTTAGCTGCCACCGAAACTGGGTTTATTAAAGCAATTGTGGAAATTAGAACTGGAGTTGTGTCCCCTGGATGGTACAATACAAGATATGATGAGAACGTCTCGATACCCTGTTAAAGATATTCTTGGTTTTCTACTTTCTATATTGGAAGAGTAAGCTACTTTCTATCATTATTTTAGAACAGTGTAACACAATTACAATATCACCTATAAATATTTTAAATCTTCATTGTAAATTTTTGAACATTTTAACTGAAACACAAGTCTCATATCTGCATTAAATTATTTTCGTGTTATATAACGTCAAGTAAAACTAGTGTCTAAATCTGTTATCCATTTATCTTCAGATCTACTGAATATAATTCTATGAATCTAATGTTTGTTGGTTCTCATAAAATGGGTAAAACATCTTTACTAGATAGAATGAGGAAAGAGGGGAAATCTTCTACAGTAGCCACTGTAAGTATATTTTTTTTGTAATTAAAGTCTGTCTTATCAGAATAAAGAGTTTTAAGGAGTGGTAAATGAGTAATTGATATAACTTAGGTATTAAATATTCAGTATTCCTAAGTTATATTATTAGTGATCTGTATAAAAACAATAAGGCCATACAAAATAAATAGTCTGTTTTACAGGCCCAAAAATACCCGATTGTTGCCTTGATAATAAATGTACATTAAATTTATGGTAATAAATAATATATTCTTTCACTTGCTCCGATTTATTCCATTTGAAAATCTAAAAAAGCGCTTATAAATGATAAATAATAAATTCGCCCCGATTTTGGAAAAAAAAAGGCCTGTAAAACAGGCTATTTATTTTGTCTGGCTTAAGTGAATGATTTTGTTTTATACTGGTTTGTAGCTAATGTCAAAGCATGATGTATGGCTTGAGAGTTGCCATTTTGTTTTGTGCCATTCTTTCATATTTGATATGTAAATATTGTAATGTTACAGCCTAACACACCTCGTATTAAGAAATGGGGTAGTCTTGGTAGAAACAACTCATTCAGTATCCACCAGGGTAGGGCTCGTACTCGTAGTGAGCTACCTGGTGTACATTATACACCCAGAAGAAATACCTTCATGCATTCAAGTTTACGAATAGATGATATGGAAGGGGTGAGAAAGGAATCCCAAGCCCACGCGACCTGCCTAAATATCTTCCATATATCGTAATTGCACTTCTTTGCCCCATTTCTGAAAAAAGTAAAAAAAATAGAATTCAAGAATTTGTAAATGCTGAATGTTACATTGATTAGTCATACTTTCAATTTAACTTAAAATTATTGCTTTTTTGAGTAACAAGGCCCTTGTTTCTACAACAGCTACATCTAAAGAAAAGCACACCATTACACCAAACTTGTATAATTGCAGACAAGCTCAGTTGCACCCTATGATTGCACTATCATGATCCTTTAACACCCCAAAACCAAATCAATCACAGCTTCACAGCACCATAAAAAATCAAATCAAAACAAATTTACTACATTTCATTATATCGAATAATTTGATTTATTTATATACAAATTACAATACGTTTAAAGTAACATCAATATTGTTTTATTGAGGCGTATTTTACTTCTATGTTACAACTTTAATTCTTCTACTTTATGAAACACATTATGTCATCCTGCGACTGATTGTGATAACTTTGGAGAGTACTCGGCTCTGTTTTACAATGAAACTAACTATCTAGATTCAAATTTTAAGATTAGATTTAGAAAAAAAGTTGCCTTATAGAATAGATTGTCACTTCAATATTTCATGGTTATATTATGACAGTGGTTCTATCCATTCATTGATATGGGAAAGGAGGCGTGGTTTGAATGACAATGAAGGCATGTCAGATGATAATGTGATATTTATATTATAGCACTGGAGAGATCGTGTAAGTGATAAACCAACTAATATTGGGGGTAGAAAAGGAGAAGTTTTATCAACAGTTGGTATTGATATTAATGATTTAGTCATTGACAGAAGATCTAAAGGATCTGTTCATTTTAGAACTTGGGATTTTGGTGGGCAGGTAAGCCACATTTCAGTCTTTTCTTAGTGTGTATTGTTTGGTTATGTTAAGTTTGCCTAAAGCACTAAGGTATACTTGCTAACACCTTTGGTTCGTACAAGCATTACTTTTTTAAGCAAGAAGCAGGTTTTGAACCTGTCTGTGAAGTGATGTTTCCATATATATTTTGGGTATCCTCCTTGTGATTTAGGCATATTTTTGTTATCTCCATTTATGCCACATTGATGAACTAAGCAAATTAAATTTAACTTTAAGAAATTGTGATGAGAGTGTATTTTATTTGTTATTTTTAGAGAGAATACTATGCTACCCATCAATATTTTCTATCACCAAGATCTCTATATCTAGTTATATGGAATATTATAGAAGGAGAAAAAGGTGTAGAAAGTTTATTACAATGGTTGATTAACATTCAGGTAAATTATTAAAGATAGAGCAGCCTGGTTTCTGACTCTTGGGTACTGGTGCATTCAATATTAGTTGTAGATTCAGACAGGACGAACAATTCTCTACTTTTGTTTTCTCTTTTCACTGTGCTTAAGGGAGGCCAAATGTCTAAGAGAAGAGAATGAAGGCTTTGATTGAAAATATAAGTGATGAACTACAGACCTTCAATAAACTTTTTCCATACTAAATAACTAAAGTGTCTGATTACAGGCATCTGTTTCTATCATATACTATTATAGAGAGAGTCGACTATTGATAGAAACAGATGCCTGTGTGTCTGATACCATGCTTCAGAAGGAAAATAGTAAAATATTTACTATAGTTATAGAAATAGAAAACTATAGAAGCCTTTTTCATTAGTTCTCTTATTCCATCAACAGTGAAAATATTTTATGATTGTCCACTGTATAAACAGTTTTTATTTTTATTATTTCTTCTGTATAAAACTTTCATTAAAATTCTTATTTTATGTTTTCCAGGCAAGAGCTCCCGGTACATCAGTGATAATAGTTGGAACTCATCTAGATGTTCTCAAAGATAAACTCACCAGACGTAATTATCCTCCAGACTTTGAAGAAGCAATGACTGACTTGATATTCAAGACTTTTGTTAATGAACAGGAACCAGATAAGAGTGGTCTACCTTTAATACGAGATGTCATCAATATTAGTTCTAAAACTGGAGAAAATGTGAAAAGACTGGTGGACTCTATTTATGAGAATTCATTCGATCTCCATCATCCAAGTAAGATTTGTTAATTGATATGCTCATTTTAAACTTGAAATCCAAAATAACAGTTCGGCAGTTTGCAGCAGATTAGAAAGCGTCTTAATGTAGAATGAAATGTTAAGGTTGAGATCCTTGTATTATTGGCATTAGAAACTCAGCAAAATGATCCTTCATTGTTCTGTCATATTTTCCCTCTAGACCACATACATGCAGTATAGTACTCTGGTTCGAACCTGGGGTAGGCCTACTAGTGAACACCATTAGGGCTTCACAGACAATATAAATGATAGTGTTTTATAGACATTAGTGGTAGATTCAGATCCAAACATATTTATCAACTGTGCAAATAATTCACAACTTTTGTTGAAGCGTTGATTGTGTATTAAGGGGCTGCCAAAAGTAGAAGAGTTTGGAACTAAGGTACCTACTATCACTATTCTTGTTCAACTTACATCGCTTTGATTGGCTGCTTACCAATGATATACTATTAACAATGACATCCTTTCTATCCATAGAGGTGAAAACTCAGAAGTTATTAAAACAGAAGATACCTAAGAAATATTTATTATTACAAGATGTAGTGAGAGAACTGGCTAGAGAGAGAATACTAGAACATAAAGATCCTGTCTTAATCAAATCAAAATATATGTAGGTATTAAAGGGATTATCTTAACAAATTATCAGCTAAGTTAATTGATAGAAAGGTGTTGCTTAGCTGTCAATTTTTCTTTGGAATGAAAATCCTGTAATAGTTACATCTAAATATATGTTGGTATATTCATACAGTGGTGTATTCCCTCCATTCAAGCAGTATCAGAAAATTAGAATCTTTCATTTCATTTCAGTTGTCACTGAATGAAAAAAGAAATTAACATTTTCTTCATTGGTAATTCAACAAGATAATAATAGAGAATGGTGAATATTTTCCTTGAGGCCTCTGTGGAATCAATTCTAACTATTGAAAAAAATAAAGAAATTTTGGAAAAGGTTGTTTGTTGATGGATTTATTTTTATATCTTTCCCTTTCAGATTATGTGTATCCAATAAAATGATAGAGAAAGCAGAAAAAACATTTCGAGATGTGGAAGAATTAGGACAAGCTACTAGATTTCTTCATGAAAATGGTAATTTTTCTTTACATTAACACTTCACAAGTTATATTTTCCTAACCTTGAAAACAAAACGAGAATATAAGTTGGCTCTGCCGATCTGTGAAAATTTATTGTCATCTTTGTATTAATATAAGAGAAAGAAAAGGAGCAGTTTCGGGCTGAATAATTGACACTGGATGTAATTGTTGAACATTCCTTTTAAGTTTGATATGAAAAGACAGCATAAGCTGCTCCTCTCACAAAATTTCTCAGTATACACCATACAGCATTGTCATATTTGTAATTTTAAGCTGAGGAAAAGAATAATTGGATGTAAAACTCCATTGAATTGTGTTTTTATTTGTAATTTATAGGTGTTCTGTTTCACTATGAAGATCTACCATTGAGAGATCTGTATTTTCTTGATCCACAATGGCTCTGTGATCAACTAGCTAAAGTTATTACTGTCAGAGAAGTTAATACATTTGCTCCTAGAGGTAAGTGTAAAAATCAAATTTTCTATTACATTTAAAACAGTTTCTGAAGGAGATACAGATATTTCTTTGGGTAATTCTGAATCATGCAATATCCTTTGTCTTCAGTTTTAATCGACTAGGAGAATGTCGCCTGAAAGTATTAAGTATAACCATTTTTTCCAGTAAAAGTAAACTTATTTGATAAATTTTACATGTCTTACTAGTAAATAGGACTAGATTCTCATAATCCAGGAACATCTTGTTTAGAATTTCAACCCACGACCAGTTCATAGACTATCCTAGATCTTATAATGTATGGAGTATTGAAATGTTGTTGTTGTTTTTTAAGGTATAATGGAGATGGAGAATTTAAAGTTTTTATTTAAAAGTACAGCTTTTAAACATGATAACATAGAAAACTATATCACTAATTTACTGGGAAAGTTTGAAGTAGCCTTACAGTTTGATGAGAAGAATTTAATATTACCTTCGCTGTTACCTAAAGAGGAGGAGATACGAGATTGTATTTTACATAAGACTGATATCAGAGTGAGTAGGGAGGGCTGTAGCTCCGTTGATTAGAGTGTTGAAATCGTGTGATGTCATTCTCTTTTGAAATAATTGTATCTTTTTGTCAGACTACATCTGAGGGCCCTATAGATCATCTTCCTCAATTCCGTGCTGTAATTGGTTCAAAATACAGCGCACAGTCAAAATAATACACTTGAATTTGTTACGAGGACTTTCTTAAAGATATCTTTTTTAGGTTTTAGGCAAGGATTTGGACCCTAATGATTTTAAGGTAATTCTTCAGACACTAAAGAATAAATTGTCATTTCAGATACCTCTAAGAAGAAACGAACAAAGTTCAGTTTGTGTAAATAAGGATGAAAGAGAGAACGCCTCACCTATGCATTACCCTGCCTTTACAGCTTATAGACCTCCCCCACCTAATATTATCAATGTGGGACAGTCTATGTTCTATACCGGATCCAATTCACCTGATACCCCAGTTAATGATGAGTCTCAATTTGTAACTTTAAAATTAAAACCATCGTCAAATCCTATTTTTTCCTACACAAGACTCTATTTCATGACCTACATTCCCAGTGGTTTTTGGCCTCGCTTGATAACACGTGTTCTAGCTGACTCCACCTTGTTTGAAATCTGCGAAAGGATGTTTCCGATCCCAGCTGACTTATTAAGCAGTAGTATAGAAGTGAGAATGCTATCTGAGAGCTCTCCAGATTGGAGGTGTTGGCAGACGGGTTTAGAACTGGTGCATTATGGGTTTGAAATGATGAGAATAAGGGAGATAACTATGAACTCACCTGTGGGGGTATGTGATTATAATGAGTGTCGAATCAAGTGTTCTGTGGATTCTGAATGGTCATTTTTAGACATTTATCGCAGCAAAATTCTTGAAATTACTTTTCCGACAGATTCACTCACTTTTCATGTGTCAAATCAGGAAGGTCTACAGATTCAGTTGGAGGAAGTTTCTAAAACAACAACTGTGCTACGTGATGATTCAGTGACGGCAAAAGTTCTAGTGAAGATAGTGGAACATGTAGATAATTTGTTACAAGATTGGTACCCAGAGTTGGGAGAATTACGATTTCATCAGACGTGCGAAGGGCGTTATCTTGTAACACGAGTTGTATTATGTCCTCAGTGCCTTCATGAAGAAGTGACAAGACAGAAGACAACCAGTCGCCCTGATGCCTGGTATTTTCTTGACCCAGACCGTCCTGAAGTTAGAGCCACAAGAATAGGTTTGGATGAGCCTGTGATAAAGCCGAGAAAATCAGTAGATGTCAATCATGCTGAAATGGAAGGTGTTGAAGAAAGGTAGGTTTTAACATTCAAAATTACAATTTTAATTTCAGACTGCTTTCAACAATCCGGCCATAATTTGACCCTGTTAAAGCTAGTATTAATAAAATATAACTTCATATACCCTGAACTCACAAGTAATGTGACAGAGAGTTTCCCTGGCCGCTGAAGTATTTATTATATGGCTGTTAGAGTTGCCCCTACCAAGGGGTTGAAAGGGTTACAAAGGGATACAGTTTGCCATATAATTGTGAATAAAATGCGCAGCATGTATAATACGCACCTCATCTTGCCATTTGTGCTTTATAGTGGCTGTTGTTTTGAATCCCAAATTGACTCTTTATTGTAGTTTAAAAGAAGGTCAATCCATGTTTTATAATAAACCACAAGAAGAGGGTATTATCTATAGTTTTTTTGTGGAGAGATGTATGTTGGATTGTTTAGAAGGACTAGATGAGTGTTGTCCGTTACATGGTAGTATATCTCCAGCTCATATGATGGATACTAGTGGAGTCTGTAGAATGTTTTATCTTGCTCCAGATGTGGTGAGTGGTTGCTCTGGGTATTATACATTGTAAGACTTGGGTACATAAGAAGTGGACAATACAGATACCTTGAAGGGAAAAATTTTGACTTGTAAAATGATCCTATCATTCATCGAAATAGTGCCTTAAGATTGCAAATTTTTTTGACAAATTTATGAGGTCCCATGTTCAACAGGGAGTGCATGTACCTTCGATATCGGTAAAGGTGTTGAAATCAAGAAATTACCAGAGCACTCCTATCTTTGCAAAATTTCCCTCATTGCACACTGCATGGTATTCATTTAAGTAGCCAAGTAGGTCATAAAACAGAAAGACATACAAATCCATTTTATTTTGTTTTATTGCAGGTATTCCATGATCTAGCCAGTGATATTTTGATAACACAAACTGATATATTGGTCCAGGGGCAATATTTAGGAAAAGGTACATTTGGTGATGTCTATGCTGGTACTCTTTCAAGAAAGGTAGGATATTTGTTATAAATATGCGTAATAACATGAATTCCTGTTAAAGGGGTATTGAGTAATGCTAGTTGATAAGAGGTATCAAGTGCTCTTAGGAATAAACATGCCCTGTCAATTTAAGTTGAAATGTTGTATTTTGTGAATCATCAGAGCAATAAGGCAAATTTTTCTCTGTAATACGCAAAGATTTGATTTGATTTGTAGGGTGAGGGACCCAGTGTTCCAGTAGCCATGAAAATACTGTTCACCTATTCTAAATTCCACAATATGCATCAGGTAAGTGATTAATATAATAGTTTTGATACAATATTTTTTTGCTTCAAATGCTGCAGCATTTTAATGCCTTAGAATGTTGCTTTCTCTCTTTATAGGGTACTATCTTTTTGACACAGTGAGTTTGTGACTCGCTATAAGACTTCCTCCTGATATTTAGTGTATGATCAGAACATTGATAGTGATTTGTGATACAGGTTGAATTTTGGTCATAAATTTTTTTAGACAGTTAAAGTTTGAGAAAGGATAAGTTCCTCTGTCCTAATAAAATTTCCCTCATTGCACACATGATGGCATTATGTCTTCATAAACAAAGATGCAAAGAAGTGGTATTTTCATCTTTAAATTACTTCAATCAGTCATTCCGCATTTTAATGATTATTTTATTGATGATGTCATGTGGAATTTTCAGGGTGTACAAGGAAGACTGGATCGAGCCTCACAAGCATATCTAGTGGCCAGACAAGAAGTGTCAATATTAGAAAGTTTAATTCATCCCTATATCGTGCCTCTACTGGGTCTACAGTGTCATCCATTATGTTTAGTATTAAGTTTAGCCCCATTAGGAGCACTAGATCATCATCTACGAGATTTGAATAATACTGGTGGACTACTACCTTTGTTTGTTATTAGAAAGGTCATTCTACAGGTAAGATATTTTTATTTTTAGAAAACAGTTATCCATGCTTTATGAAGAGGATCACTTTAAGTGAAATAAGTAGATATATTCTTTAAGAATTGAGTTATCTTTAGAGATATTAATCGTTATCTTGCATGCATGTTAGAGGAACTTATATAGAACATAGACCTTAATCTAAGGCCCTGTGTAAAACCACCTGTGCAATTGTAGACCCTTTGACAGATCTAAATGGAATGAAAAGTAATATTTCATCCAGATATTGCCTATTTTCATTAGCCAAATTGACGTTTTTTTTTGTTGGAAATCTTTTTTGGTTTAATTCTCAAAAAAGATAAGAAATTGTTCATTGAGTATTAGAAAACCTTAATTCACCATTAACTATACATTTGTTATTTTGTATTTTTTGTTACTTATATAGATAGCAGAAGCTGTAGCTTACCTACATTCAAAAAATGTCATCTATCGAGATTTAAAATCAGAAAATGTTTTAGTCTGGTCGTTACCTACTTCAATGGATGCCAAACCATCGTCACAAGTGGACGTTAAGATAGCTGACTATGGAATAAGTCGAGCTGTTTTACCGTTTGGAGCTAAAGGATTCGGAGGAACACCTCCCTTCATAGCCCCTGAAATCTTGCAACATGCTGGCAAGGATATGTACACTGAAAAGGTTTGTATTTAACAAAGTCCATATCGGCAATTGTGTTTATTGCCAAAATTCAACATTTTCAAGAACAAAAACTATCCATTAAATCAAATGTTGAAAAGAGGTCAAAGGATGTATGTGTTTGCTTGAAAGTTTCGAGATTTAAATATTTTAAAAATTTATCATTGACAATTTAATGCTTGATTTTCTATGTTATTTTTCACATTTTCACCATATCTGTATCATTTATATAATCTATCTTGTTAATTTTCTCTCCAGGTTGATATATTTTCATTCGGTATGTTTATGTATGAGTTGATAACGTGTAGATTACCACTAATAGAAATTAACAATCCTAATTCTTATATATGTCAAGGGGGTCGTCCTAACTTAACCATACAGGTAAGGGTTGTTTTCCTATGAAATATTCCATTACTGAGCCTCTAGAAAAATATCAAGAAAAGCCTTTCATTTTTGATATAATACGTCTGATATAAACATTGTCAAGCATGAATCTTTTGCTCGCCCCAAATATATACCCTATTGATAATTCACATTTCTTTTGAGGTATTTCAACACAGGGACTTGATACGAATTATACATCAAATTCTACATAGCACAATTTATACTTAATGCGCAGCTGCAAAATATGATTGTTTTTTGCTTTGCAGGATGTGAATAAATATCCAACATATATGTTAGATGTTATGACAACATCCTGGTCACATGACCCATGTGATAGACCGTCTGCTCAAGATATAGTTACCATAGCAACATCACCACAGTTCCTGCATCTGAGAGATGTTGTTGGACTGGGACCTGATGTAGGTATTCTCTGTGGAATGGCAGTGCCATGCGAAGAAACAAAGACTATGTGTAAGTGATTCTGAAATGTTCTTAAGGCTTTGAAAATCAATCTTATTATCAGTTAGCAGGGTGTAAAGAAAAGTTAGTATAGATTGTTTGACCTTTAATGCCAATCGCTACTCTTACAACTACAAGATTGTGTTAAACTCAATCAATCTGTCCATTTTCAAGAAAACATGACACAATTTTAATCTAGAGCTTATCTTTTAAAAAGAGTTGAATGAGTAAATTTTTTTTGGATTGTGAAATATACTATTCTAAACCGATACAAGCTTCTTGAAAAATAAGAGTTTCTTTTTTGTTTTTGTTTTTTTACATTTTTTTACACCATGGAAAAAACAAAATGTGATGTAAATTGTGTTTTGATGTCTGTGGATGGTTGTTACTTTTCGTATAAAAATATTTTGATATATTTCAGTATCATCTCTCTATGATGAAGAAGATACTATAGATAAGAATATATGTAATCATATTTGGTTGAGTACCAACCATTCTACTGGTTGTAGTATCGAAGTTTTAGGTTTTAACCAATATCACCATTGTCTGACTAGTAAAGTAAGTAGGCTTACTGGTATATAATGGTCCATCACTTGTGAATACAGACATTACAGGCTAAGCTTGGCAGTGATAAATTTTGAATTGACCAGTGCTATTAGAAAACATTGGTCAAGGGATAGGACATGTCATGTATATGGTTGTGTATTGATTCTTTACAATCAGACATACCGGACATAGATGTATATGTATATAACTTAACATCATCCTTCAGATGTTAACACATTGGCCATTGCTTTACATAGTAGTTTTGGGGAACTTCTTCACTCTTAATATCCAATCTCTTTTGTCATGATTCTATTGTGGCATAATTGGCAATAATCAATGCTAGAATTTTCTGAAATTACAAATTTTTTCGCTTCGAATGCTAGAGTAATAAACAATATGTTTTGGTATTTAAGACTGTATCTGTTAGTGGAACTGATGTTACAGCTATATGTTTAGTAGAAGATTTAGTTTGGTGTGCTGATACTAAAGGTTTTATTACTATAATATGGTGAGACTTGGTTTAATTTGTTGTGGACCTATTTGTTACTATGGAATAATAGTTATATTCTCAAAAATACACTGCCATGCTGCAAGATTGTTGTTCAAAGAGAAGCAGATCATATATTTGAAACCATTTGTCATGTTATGTCAAATTATATGTATATCTCGTATACACATATTGAACATTTTCTTAGTGTTTGAAATATTAAAAAATAGTAGTTAACTTGACATGTCTGAGTTGGGTTATGGTGGCGTTTCTATGAACCTGAGTAGGACAGAGAAAGGTTGAAGGCTAGGGAAATTTCCTTATTGCACACTGCATATTAGCCAAAAAAGGTACATAAAAGTTAAAAGTGAAATATTCATATGAAAGTTTCGATCAAAATTATTCCTGCAGAGACAATATCAATATTTTGTCTGTGTCTTTTGCTTTCAGTTCAAAGAGCCACAAGTTACTGAAACAGTTCACTCTACCAATTACCACTATATCTGATATCTTTGTTATTGGACTGAATTATTTTCACCAACTGGAGAAAGTTATAGCTGTATTACAATCTGGAGAGATATTTATATTAAACACTCAGTCTAATGGTCAGCTACGAGATATGAATATTGAAGAACATAAAACAGATATTAGTCTATGTTCTACTCAAGTTGCTGACTCTAGAAGGTAAAGATTTAAATTGATTGAATTCTGAGTAGATTGGCTAGTTCTGAACATGTCCCACCTGTTGGAAACCCTCCACACAGTAGTGTTTCCAAAGATTTTCCGCCCCCTTTTGCACTTTCATAGTTCTTATCATATAATATAGAGAAAGAATTGCCTATTCCCCCTTGATAACTCTGTTGCCCTTACTCTCCATTCTCAATTGAGTGAATAAGAATGACATCATATATTATAGAAATGAGTTATGGTTAGGACAAGGTAAAGGTATAATCAGTATATGGGATGTTAATAAATGTTGTATAATAAAACAGCTGAATACCAGTACCAAACAGCTACCAGTAGGGACTTACTGTATGTTTATGATAGCTGAGCAGTGTAATGATAATATTTCTGTTTGGTCTTATAATTATCCAGGTAATGTAAATATAATGCGCACTCTTTTAATAATGAAATTAATCTAGAAACCCATTCACTGTATATCATCTTGTTATCAACTAGGTTTCTTCTTGCCAACATATCTAGGTTTTCACTTTCAAATGAAATGAATGGGGTTTTTACGTACGTAATTGAGCTAATGAAGACTGGCAATCCCATACAGTGTTCAGTCAGGGAGATTAGCCATGTCAGCCCTCTGACCTGCATCGCTGACAGGTAATATCTTGATCTATGTCGGAATAGAACCTCAGACCTTCAAGTTAGCAAGCAAGCTTCTAACTCGCTGAGCCACTGTTGCTCTTACCTCGAGCTCAGGGCGGGGAATCACAGCTCTCGTATACACAAGGAAAATCATGCCTAATTTTTAAAATTATCTTTATTTTAGGCAGTGAAATATTAAGATGGAGTACTGTTAATAGAATTATTATGAACAAATTAGATTTATCACAGTTAATATTTACTTCAGGTAACACTGATGGTGAGTTGTATTGAAATATTGTTGGCTGGGTCACTTGGTATGAATTTTGTTGTAGAGAAACACATAGCAAAGCACTCACAATTCTCAGGTTCAAAAGAACTGTTCATTTTCAGGAGACCTGATTTAAAAGTCGTTCTACTGATTGGTGAAGCTGCTCTTACAAAAGGATGTCATAAAATGTTAAGTCATATCATTTCAGAGTATATGATGTTTTGTCTTTTTCACACTCAGTGTTTAAAGGGTTAGTAACTAGGAAATGCTGATATGGCGAGATAGTTGTCAACATAGATAAAAAAACTATTTATTAATGAAACTTCAAATATATGTGGTTTTGCTACTGAACTATATGATGAATTATCTTGTAGATACTCACCTATTTTAAAATATATATTGATTTCTATTTCAGTGAGTAAAAGCCAAGTAACAGCAATGAATATTCAAGATAAATATCTGTATATAGGTACAACTACTGGTAGTATTATAATAACAGACTCCATCACTCTCATGACCTATAATATCATCACACCTCATGTAGATACAGAGTTCTATATTAAATGCCTACTTCCCTTGACACCGAGTGAGAGCCCAAGCATAGAGGGTGAACAGGTGCCCCAGTATCCAGGTATTATCAGCGTGGGTAAAGGGTATAAAGATATGATCAAGATATCTACAGAAGTACCTGATGCAATGGCAACCAGTTTGATATCCACTGGTAAAGAGTTGCCTAAATTTAAAGATCCCTTATTAAATCATACATTTTTAACTTCATTGGATGCTTCTTATTGGGAATATTATTAAGAGATTTGTGGGGTTTGTGTCAGAAATATCATAGTTTTCTTCATTAATCATTAATGTGTAATACTAAGATCTGTGATTTTTTATAAGTTAAATAAATACTGTAAATAAGAGCTAGAGAATTGTTAACGAATCATGTAGATATAAAGAAGCTTGAGATCTATGGATACACGCAAACTAATATTAGTCCAAGACTGTCAGAATTAGTATGTCTATGGATCTTGTGCCTCTTTACTATGATGATGTTTCTGATGTGAATAAATTTTTGTGTTGTGTATGAAAATGGAAAAT
Organism: Lottia gigantea; assembly: GCF_000327385.1. NCBI lineage: Eukaryota > Metazoa > Mollusca > Gastropoda > Lottiidae > Lottia > Lottia gigantea. The sequence goes on along the minus strand of NW_008707001.1, from coordinate 3,984,412 downwards.
TGAATAAAAATGGTGGTTTTGTGTGTGACAATTTGATTAAATATGCCAAATCCTGAAAGATTTTTCAGTTTTATTAGAAGCTATTAATCCTCATCTATCCCTCATATTCAATAATTCTTGATAATTATGTATTTGAAAATGTTCTTTTATTGTCTTTAAAGATTATGTGTTTGAAAGTTTTGTTTGATTTATCCAGTTATTTAGTTGTGCTAGAATATTATTTATATGAAAGGTTTGTTATGTTATTGTTGTTGAGTTATTAGATTGTTTATGTTTTTTTTGTGACGTGCTCAGGAATGTATATAGAAACTAAAATACAGCTCAAGATCGGTGGAGTTTCCACCCCCCAAAAATTAGGCAGGTCCCAATTACAAATTTTAGATCATGGAGTTCTTTAAATACCTGGTGCTATTGGCCCCACTCCCCCTTGACAATTTTGTGGCCGCCGACACCTTATTTTATATAGACCACTGCTCTAAATATATTCTTTATTGATGTAAAAAGAAAACTTAATGTGTCAATTTTGTTCTTTGTTGCTTTGTCGTATTTAATTTAGGTAATACAATGAAATTAAATGCATTTCTAGATATTCTATTATGTAAATTGCTCTGAATAATTGAAGATATTAAAACTGTATTTTAATCAAATTGTGCTCATTAATGTGTCAAGCTGTATTATTTCATATGTTCTCTTCTTGTTATTGCTTTTTGTGAATGAATATAATGATCATCTTATTAACTGAATAATAGACCTAAAATAGAAAAATTTAGAAAAAAAATAGAAAAGATTCTTTAATGCATTACTTTAAGCTTACATAGTGCTTATTTTATGTAGATTTATTCTTAAAGACAATTTTCTTTTAATATTCGTATTTCAATAGTTGTTATTCTATTTAGATGTTTGAATTTATTTTAAAATTTTATTTATTGCTTCAATTCCATTTATTTTTATAAAATTACTTTTTTTCATTCATGTTTATTAGTATCTATCATTTTGTTTTAAGGTGGGCTAAAGTTGACTGGCAATTCAAAGTATTTTATGGGAACCATAAGCAGAATGCTAAGCGGAAAAATTGAGCGACTGCCAGCAACTGGAAGGTCTCAGAATTCCCAAAGTCGAAATTAGCCTGGCAAATCTGATCCTACTCATGACATTATCTTATGTATATATCACGTCTGAGGAAGAGAGCCAGATTTGTTGGGCTATGTCAAAATGAGCCCATATTTTTAGAAAAATCACAGAATTGTAAATATTCATGCTTAATAGAATTGATTCTAGGCAACCTTATAATGGCTAAACCATCTTTAAATGTCTTTCCTATTTATAACTGTTGATTAATTTATTATGTTTTTCTACTGTTTTTATATAACCCTATGTTGTGATATTTTTTTAAAATTTAACCTTTGTAATCAAGTGCTCAGTTTTCATTATATTTGCATATTAATTCTATTATTCTACTTTTTACTTTATTAAGGCATTAACCTTTGACCCCATTAACCAATATTCTTGGGGTGCTCAATTGGTGAGCTCTGAACAGGTTCTGGTGTTCCAATTCTGACCTCATTCGAACGGTACAGAACAAGATTACATTCAAAAATGTTCCCTTCTATTCCTTCCTACATCATTTTAAATTCTGTCTAAACCTATAATTTTCGACACATGTGAAACACGTTCTAAACTTTTAAACTAGTATTATTGAATGTCCAGTTGATTTCATGAATCCTTAATATGCAAAACTAACCAATCCAGCAGTAACCTTATCACCAAATTAGCTCAGTAGGGGATTTCATTTATTGTTAATCTTTAACAATGAGGATAATGACTTTATGGATCAAGGTTACACTGAAAAGACTGGAATTTTGATAAAGTAGAAGATTTTAAAGGACAAATCAATGTAATTTGGTGCCCATGAATGTAAATGATCTTGCATTATATAACCTTTGATGTTTTATAAACCGACTTTTATAGACATTTAATTAATAAATTTTACTATAAAATGAAATTGTGTTTAGGTTCTTTATTGTACCTTTTTGGTGCAGTTTGAAGCAGCTGATATTAACTGCCCTGGCACAACTCTTATCACATGAGCCAGTATTGAAATACTTATTCCTCACATCCTTATGTTCAAAGACTAACTACTTTACTTAAATGATTAAAGGAAATTTACTAAAATGTCTCAATCTGTTCTGTTTCTCAACCGTTTGATGAAATTTTACATGGCCTTGGTCTTTACTTATTATTACTAATTCATTATTGGAATACCTTCTTCTTCTGATTCCCACATTCTTGTTTTTACTATATTACTCATTACCCCATATTGCAATATATCGTATCATGGCATGAATGGTGATGCCCAGCACTATGTTGAGAATCTCATTTGGATTATGACAGGACTTCAGAACTAAAGAGAAACAGCAATAAATATATCAGTATTTATTTCTTTCAACTAAATGCCACTTATGATTCAATAAACTAGACACAGATCCTTCTAGAGAGTTCACATTATAACTATATTCACAGTTATTTAACCATTGTAATAACTGAGTAGGATAATTGTTTAAAAATTCCACACAATCATAATTCACTTCACAGCACAAGATTTTCAATTTCTTAAATTTTCGACATTTAGCTAATAACAGGACTGTTGAACTATGTATTGGATAGTCATATACAAGCTTTGTAAGGTTCTCACACTTCTTTACCAAATTCAGTAATGCCACTTCGAATTGACTGTCCACCATTTCATAATACATGGAGTTATTGCAACAGAAGGCTTGAAGCGTTTTATGATATTTTCTACTGATATCCTCTAACATAGTAGTAGTTATATAAGGCACAGTTGCTCCGTCCAATGTCAATTTATACAGAGGCATATAAGGTGAAAGCTGATCAAGCGAAATATTAACATTATACAATGAAAGGTTAAAATGAAAACACGGTGCCATTTTCAGTAATGACTTCCATATTGTATCAGAGAACTTATTTAAAACACCATTGTCATTATCTTCCACTTGAAGTAAAGTTAGTTCTTTCAAACTTTTTGTGACAAGATTTAAAATTAGGTCAGTGGTTATATGTCTTTGATCAATTTCTAAGTATTCTAAATTTGGGAAACTCTCCAGAAAGGAAAAGTTGTATATGTTAATTTCATTCACAAAAGGGTTGAAATCTGACATTGAAAATTTTAACGATGTGACTTTATTTTGGAGATCATTTTGAGCGATTTCTTGAAACAAATTAAAATCTGAGGATATAACAGCACTTTCAATTATTCTGAGTTTGATATCTTTGATACAAGTTCTTTTAATGATTTCTATATATTTATCTAAAATTGGTAAAGATATGATTTGAAAGAATTTTGGTTTAATGTACACATGGAATGATATGAGTTTCACACAATTTCTAGAAATGGTTGATAATAGAAGATATAAAGAAGTGGTTTCCTCTCTACTATAACTTATCACTATTTGTTTCATGTACTTTCCATATTTTTCAATACAAACATATAAATTATTAATCAGTCCCTCTTCTTCTTCCTCTCTTGCAATAACTTTGCTATCAGTAAAGGACAGAGTTAATAAGGGCCAAGAGCTTGAAGATTCTAAAGAAACTGCCCATGGTGTTATGGCTTTGATAACATTGAGTTTATCTCTCCAATTTAATCCAGCCAATATCTGGGTTATAACAACTGAGGGTAATTTATTGATACTGGTTTCCATTCCAACACTGATCTCTTTAGCTCAAAAAGTGGCAGAAATAGTTGAAATTTACTAGTAATAGTCAATAGAATCAGTGATTTGTACAGTCTGTCATTGAGATTCATATAACCTATAGATCAGATAGGAATAATAGAGCTCAAGGATATGTATAGTGGTTGTGGACTTGGGCTGAACCATTATAGTTGCACAATCCAACAACATTTCACCAAACCGGAAGCTAGCAAGAATCGAACAACTTAGAAGGAAAACCTGACGTAACAAAATGTAGATCTTACCTTCAGCTGTATATTGATTGACAAACGTTATGTTACAGTTCTTGCCTATTGTTCGATGGAAGAATTATCTGATTGTGGAAACTTAAAGCTAAAACCATTTCTTATAAAATCTTATACCATGAGGAGCAATAAGAACTACAATCTCTGTTTTGGGGTAAGAATATTCCTTACTTCCGGTTTACTGTCTGAAACGACCTTTCGATCAAGAAAAGAGAGAAGTCATGGGAGAAGTGGCCAAAAAAGCTGCTGCCGAAGTGGCAGTTGTTGGTGATTCGGTTATTAAACCAAGGCCTTTCTTTGGCTCACCTATTCCTGGTTTAAGAGACAATTTGAATGTGGCAAAAGTATTGAGGCTGAAGACTTTTGGAATCGGTTGTTATCCTGAAGGGTACAATCCAAGAGTTCATGGAGCTTATCATGAAATGGTTTTTTATGGCAAACGTAAATAATTTGTCAAGATTTAGAATGTCTTACGTAGATATTTACTCTCATAGTATTATCTGCATAGTATTTTCTTTTAAGGTTGTAATATCAAAACCATCCAAGTGGTTATTATAGGTTTTCTCCATGCACTTCCTATCATAAACACAATCAAAGATTGGTTTCTGGATGATCAATTGCTGTACCTACTCTCTGACTACATTGAGCTCTGATAATTGATTTACAAAAAGTATGTTCTCTTCTTGTGACCTTGGCCAGTACTTCTTGTTCTATAGAGTATCTTCTATAACATCCGACACAAAGATGTAAATGTGACTACAGTTGTTTCATTATTATGGAGCACTTTTTTCTTGAAAGTTTATAATTGTTATAAAGATTTATTATTTTCTTTCAGCTGATAAACGCTTTTGTGATCTGACTCTTAAGGAATTACCATCATGGTTGACACGCCGATCGTACACACCTTTTGCTCTTTGGGGAGGAGTAACTCGAAGTAAGTACAAGTCCTGATAATCACTGAAGAACAAAAATGATGAAATGGGATTTACGATATACTTGAGCTTGCTGTAATGTGACATTATGCAGTGTAATATCTGGGTTATAGTCAACTTGGCACCTAACCAAAATGGCCCCAAATTTGGTCCAATACAGAAATTCCTGTATTTTCTGGTATTTTTATACTCCCACATTGTCACCCCTGTCCTTACCCTACTTGTGAACACAATCGAGTCTACAGTTTTTATCTGATTTTAATCAAATTTGGTGTGATCATTTATATTCATGAGATCTTGGTCAAGTTCAAATTTGAAGATTTGTCGTCGAACGGTTCTTGAGTCATTGCCCTTGACTTAGTAAAAATGCATCAAAATTTGTTGGAAGTTCATGTCCAAATTTTATGAAATTTTGTGTGTATAGTGTACAAATTAGATTTTTGGTACAATTTGATACAGATTGGCAACTGCCTTTGATATACTGAAAATTTATCAGGGTAGTGGGCGTATCTTGCCAGGCAACAACTTTTATTTCCAAAGAAAAACACTAAAAATTTGGTTTGAGGGATGAAAAGTTTTTTTATAAAGGATCAGAATGATAAAATCTCCACATGGGAGCCTGTGATTCTACTGATTTCCTCTATTTTTGTTATTCTTTACTGGCATCCCTGATACATGTAGGCTACTTTATATTACAGCTGTTGCTAGATATAGACATCACTGGTGGTTCCCATTGAAAGCATCACCAGCCCCCATTATGCACTTGCTACTGTTCTGGTATTTCAGTTGTTACTATTTGAGTTTCAAAGTGTTACATGGTAAGAAATTGTGGCTTTCTTTTTTACGTAATTTATGTGCCTATCTCTTGCATCCTGGATCAAACCTTTTTTATGATGAACACCTTCAATATTGTGCAGAAAGTTTGGAATTCATTAATGTGATAAAGTTTGTAATTGTCACAAATTAGCAAGTTACTTATACTTGGCCATTCCCATCTTCACAATAAAAAGGTATTATGAACTTCGTCTTATTGGCAAACAAGACACTATTCTTGTATCATGGATAAAGGTTTTTGATCTGATTGGATTCTACGCTAGCAACTACAGCCAATCAGAGCGGTTGACAGAAAGACGGAATACGACATGGCAGTGCATGTTACTACTAGTTCTCAGCTGAGTTGTGAATGAAAGTTTTTAAAGGATGGAATTTATTTATGTTCTGGAAATGATATACAAGTGTCTAATTCTTAAAGACTTCATAATACTTTGAAATTGGGCATTCCCCATCCTATTCAGAATAGATGAACAGATCAAAGTGTAATCAAATGTCTGAAATTGTTCATTTGTCAATTTCAGCAACACACAGAAAGTCTTTCTACCATTGGTAAAGAACATAGCTTGTTTAGGATGGAATTCTTATTTGAAATGAAACATTAGTAAAAGAAAGAAGAGTTATTTAAAATAAATACTGTGAACAATTATTGTTTTTTGTCCATCTGTGCTTCCCCAGCATTTTAAGATTTAGATCTTGGCTTGAAACTGTAATTTTAAATGCAAATTTGATTTGACTGATGGTTAATCTGCTCATTATTAGACAGCTTTCAGAAATCCGAATCATAACTGCTTATTTATATACAACATATTAGTGTTGGAATACACAGGATATCTTTGTCCTAATACTCTGATGCCAAGTTCACAGACTGTACTCACTGTGTTAGGTTTTCATGAATCAAAACTGGGCCAATTGATAATTTCATGGCTTCAGAAAAAATTTGCCCTTGAGGGTGGAATAATTCGAAAAACGCTTTTGCTCTTGTATAACTTATGAGTTCAATTTGTTACAAGTCTTTCAGTGAAGTATGAGCAAAACCTTTTTTTTAGGTTAATGATATTCCATCTAGGGGCATTGGAATTACTGCTCTTAATTTGATGCAGCAAATTGTTCACTGGTTGTCCTGGCAAAATTTACCCCATTGCACACACTAAGGTGTTGCCAGCTTGCATACAATAGACTGCTAATGTATGTTTTGAATCCAGACTCGAATGTGCACAAATATCTTTGCTTCACTGAAAAATTAATGATGAATCACTTTATATTACAAAACAAAATTATACAATGAACAATATTAAACAGTAATTTATGATTAAAAGAAAATAATTACAGAGCCAGTCAACAACAATAAAGTAAGTCCTTCACAGACAGTATAATATGAAATATGCTCAATATGAGGAATGATCGTCCTTTTTTTCAAAAAATGAAATAAAGGCATTCAGAATAACTTTCTGATCCATTATTAAAGCTTGATTTATATTCTATTTTAGTGATTGACCAATCAGATACCTTGAATAATAAATTGAAATCACTTTTCAATCAATTATCTGCAAATAACAACGAATAACAACTCATTCATGATGGCAAATTCAAATTCTTGCATCTTTGATCTCAAAGACTGACTTTAAACATAATAAAATGATAAAAATTGTATAAAACAAGACAGAAACGCTCATTCCTTTGAGAAATCAAAACTTACACAAATATAATTGTCTCATAGGTACAGAATTTAATATTTGCCCAGACAACATTTTTTGAAAATAGATTAATAAATTTCTGGCCGGTTCTGCCTTCTTAGAACGATAGTTATTGGCCAGTTCATACAACTATAAAGTTTTGATAAGCATAATGTCCAGATAATACCACATAACCTTACTCCATTCACTTCTAATAAACTAAATAAACCAATATAACAACTTTGATATTTGATGCCAACAAATCATACTTTAGGACTTCAAATATGAAAGAAAAACAGAATGCTGAAAAGGGAGTTTGTGACATACAAGAAAATTTACAAGATTATGTGTACAACAGGAGTTATTGTATTTCCACAATATTAAAGCTATCAGTTGAAACGGCTGGTCACAAAAATTTGAACTCAATTTAAAACAATATTTCTTCTGTCTCAAGATAATACAAAGTATCCAAGCTGTAAACATTTAAGCCAAGTTAACAATAAAATATGTGTTTGAGTCAAAGCTGTATATGCCTTGAGTATCATACAAATTACCCAAGTAAACTGAACGTTGGGTTTATATAACAATATTTACATTTCTAATATGTATCTCCTCTTAAACCCGTTATATCAATCAACGTTTATTTTTTGATATATTGAAGTTTGTCGCATGATCATACAAATTACCCAAGTAAACTGAACGTTGGGTTTATATAACAATATTTACATTTCTAATATGTATCTCCTCTTAAACCCGTTATGTCAATCAACGTTTATTTTTTGATATATTGAAGTTTGTCGCATGATAATATGAGGTATGAATACATCTCAAAGTTTGTGATGATGGAAATATTTGAATTTATAATAAAAGAACTAATTAAATGTTGGTCTCAATAGCATTGTACTGGTAGGTGTGTCACTGCAAATCACTTAAACATAAATTAACGACTTGCAAATTTTTTGAATTTGTCATGTGATGAATTGTGTTGATACCCCCAATAATGAGACCAATGTTTAATTCTTAAATCTTCACAGATACAGTAAGTAGAGTCAGTTTATACTGAACTAAAGTCTAAAAATTGGAGTCTCCTCTAAAGGCTGGAAATCTGTGAATTAAAAATCACGTTTTATTTTTTTCCTCTGAAATTTTGACTTCCATTAAAGTTCTTGAAAGCACTCGAACATCATTTTCACCTAAACTACGCAGCTTGCGTCGCATCTCCACATTCTTTAAGTCACTATCAACAGGTGATTCTACGACCGCACGTTTATATTGTTTTTGAGAATTCTCACTATTTTTCAAAACCTGGTTGTCATTCGGAACAATTTTTTGATTTTGAATATAGTTCACATCTTTGACTGGATTTTGAACCATTTGATTTACACCAATATTTTTTAAACCAGCATTATTTGCCAAAAGATTTTCAGCGCCAGCATTATTCACAACCGGATTCTTTGCTCCAGCATTATTCACAACCGGATTCTGGTTCAAAACAGGATTCAGAGCTCCAGCATTATTCAGGACAGGATTTTGAGCTCCAGCATTATTCAGGACAGGATTTTGAGCTCCAGCATTATTCAGGACAGGATTTTGAGCTCCAGCATTATTCAAAACAGGATTTTGGGCTCCAGCATTATTCAGGGCAGGATTTTGAGCTCCAGCATTATTCAAAACAGAATTTTGGGCTCCAGCATTATTCAAACCAGGATTCTGTGCTCCAGCATTATTCAAATTCTGTGCTCCAGGATTCTGAGCTCCAGCATTATTTAAAACAAGATTCTGTGCTCCAGCATTATTCAAATTCTGTGCTCCAGCATTATTCAAACCAGGATTCTGTGCTCCAGCATTATTCAAAACAGCATTCTGTGCTCCAGCATTATTCAAATTCTGTGCTCCAGCATTATTCAAACCAAGATTCTGTGCTCCAGCATTATTTAAAACAGCATTCTGTGCTCCAGCGTTATTCAAATTCTGTGCTCCAGCGTTATTCAAAACAGGATTCTGTGCTCCATCATTATTCAAATTCTGTGCTCCAACGTTATTCAAAACAGGATTCTGTGCTCCAGCATTATTCAAATTCTGTGCTCCAGCATTATTCAGGATAGGGTTCTGTGCTCCAGCATTATTCAAAACAGGATTCTGTGCTCCAGCATTATTCAAAACAGGATTCTGTGCTCCAGCATTATTCACAACAGGATTTTGAACTCCAGCATTATTTAAAACAGGATTTTGGGCTCCAGCATTATTCAGGACAGGACTCTGAACTCCAGCATTATTCACAACAGGATTTTGGGCTCCAGCATTATTCAAAACAGGATTCAGAGCTCCAGCATTATTCAAAACAGGATTCTGAGCTCCAGCATTATTCACAACAGGATTTTGAGCTCCAGCATTATTCAGATTCTGTGCTCCAGCATTATTCAAACCCGGATTCTGTGCTCCAGCATTATTCACAACAGGATTTTGAGCTCCAGCATTATTCAAATTCTGTGCTCCAGCATTATTCAAATTCTGTGCTCCAGCATTATTCAAATTCTGTGCTCCAGCATTATTCAAAACAGGATTCTGAGCTCCAGCATTATTTAAAACAGGATTTTGGGCAGCATCTATCTGTTTTTCAACCTAAAATAAAATCATAAAGAAATCTAAATAAAAGTTTTTTTGCCTAATGTTTAAGATTGTATTATTTGCTTGATAACGATGAGAGAACACTCAATGAAACGTCGCAGTCAATAAATGTAGTAATTGTTGTCCATAAAGTTTGTTTTCCTTATATTGATCAATTACTAAATGCCTTGGATAGATATAAAAGGTTTTTCCTTCTTTCAATCCCAAGACTGGGTTTTTAGAGAGTCTACACTCTCTGTTAACTATTTGATGTGCATAAATAGAGAAACTTTTGCCTGAGGATTAGCCTCTTATTTTCTAAAACTTCAAACAGTTGAAGAATCTTAAACATACACCACAGAGCCTGTGTTTATCCTCGATGGCAAACTAATAATCAATTTTGTTGCCAACAACTCCAACCTGCAGCAGAGAAGAAGTCGTGTGCACTACATTCACAAGTATTCAGTAAGTGAAAGCCAAAGGCAGCATCTCCATCTGTGGAATCGAGCCCAACGCTAGTGGTTAACGAGAAAGGGTCAACATTTTCTTACCTTTTCCTCATGTTCATCTTTATGTTGTTTCAATTCTTCCATTAATTCTTTCTGGGCTTCTAATATTTTTTTAGATTCTTCCTGCTGTTTTTCCAATTTCTTCAGTAAATCTTTTTGTTTGATTTCAGCTTTCTCCATTTCCTTCTCTTTTTCAATCAATTTCTCTTCAATTCCATCATTCTTCTTTTCTCCTTCCACTTCCTTGACTGCAGCCTCTTTCTCTTGAACGACTTCATCGTTTCCTTTATCCTCCCTTTTCTTGACTATTACCTTTTTTTCTGGTTTTTCTTTATCAACAGGCTGGAAGACAAGTGATTGGAATGAATAAATGGATGGATTTCATTTCAAATTTTGCTGCAACCTATTAGACTATTTAAGATGCTTAAAGTGTACTGTGAGATTAAAATTACATTTAAAACTGCAACATCTTTTTTATATTTTTAACTATAAGTGGAATTAGATTTCGAAGCATACCAAGCCTCATTTTTGGTCATACCTACTTCATATCTCACGTTAGTTTTATTTCAGGAAATATTCAAAAAATAAATAGTAATATATATTTTAATCCATTTTCACAATTTCAAACCACTATTACATCTCTTGTATCAAGGAATGCAGCGATATGATTGGAGTGTAATTTGTATACCAACAAAAACAGCCAATCAGAGCATTAGGCAAAAAGAGTTAAACATTATGGCTTTCTGTTTACAGACTTTCTGTCAAGAGCGCCTATTGACTGTATCGCTAGCGTACAATCCAATCAAATCACTGCATTTACAAACTTTTGTGATACAAGAAAGATGGCTATTGCAGTCAAAAGACAAACTTTGTTATAGCTTGACATTGTGAAGATGATTTTAATCATGTATGAGGACATAATCATAAACAGATTTACCTTGTCATCATCTGGTGCTAAAGGTTCAACTGGTTCCTTTCTCTTATCATCTTGATCAACCTCACCTGCAAAGCAACATGAAGTCATTATTCAGTGTGTCTTGATGAGGATTTTATAACCAAAACACACAGTGTGTCTGATACAAGCATGGGATCAATACTTGACAAGTAGGGTATAACTTCAATGCAGGAATTCATAATTACATAATTTAAATTTTTCAGAATACCATAACAATTACCTTTTTTTTGTGTATTTTCTATCTTTATCTCAGGTAGATTTAAATCTTCTACTATTTGTTTTACAGTATCTTTAACTTCACCATTAGCACCATGTTCATGTTTCTTGGATGTTAGAATGGCGAAGGTACTAACTAACATTATAGTTAGACCACAGACTAACACAATCTATAATAGAATGTAGAATAATAAAATAAAACATTACACTGTTAAATAGTGCACAATACTGCTCAATACATCAACAGTAAAGCGATATATAAATATTAAAACAGAACTTGAACAATGTTGTGACTCAGAGTTTCACGCTTCAGACAACTGACCCTGAGTTTATGATAGATTTAAGAAGAAAATATAAAATACCTGAGCAATTCCTCTTGATTCACCTTTATTGACTTTCAGAAAAAACATGGCAGGAAATACAAAACACATTAATGTTCCCATTGTGGCTCCATTGAATCCCAAAATAAATTCAACTGAAACAATTCAGGATTTTTTGTATTATACATGTATAAAAAGCTAAAATAACTAATAATTACCTATACCAATTAACATTACAGTACCAAGGTATATAGAAGTATATACAATATTTCAAAAATCTTATTAAAATATAAAAATTTCAATAATAAAAATAGCATTTAGTAATGAAAAGTCAAAAAGTAATATACAACAATGGACATTTAGTATTGATTAAAACTTTTAATTAGATGCAATAAGAACATAATGATGTGATTAAGAATACATGATAATTTATTAGAAACACCAATTAATCACACAGTTTGCTTAATTTGACGCTAAAAAATAAGGAAATCCATCTTAAATGATTATCTAGAGATAGAATTAACCTAACTTAGATACGTCAATAAAAAAAAAGAGGGTAAGGGATAAAAAATACTATCTTACCATTGGGAACTAGAATTCCAACTATCATAGGTCCTAATACAATTAATAAAGTTAAAACTTTAAAATGGATTTCTGGAATATGGATCTGTTGAGGAATATCATCTTCATGAACTTTGGCTTTATGCTGAAAAAATAGAAATAAAAATCGGAATTCAGAAAAAATAGTGTAGGAGGCAAATGCTATAAGTAGAATTTGAAGTTCAGGTTACTGATTTGAGTTTTTCCCATACCAAAGCTCCTAGTATATCGAATGGTCCTAAGTATCAATGAGACTCTCATCATGAGTTCTGCATGTTCGCGATTCATGGAATCAACCAGACACTCAATAAAACAAGTTAGCAAGTTGGATCAGAGTTCAGAACTTGCTTCACTTGCTCAAAAAAAATAATAGGTGCAGACAGAATCCAAAATGGCAAAGAATGAAATAGATGGGAAAATTTTAAATGTGACACATCCACTTCCATACCGATCGATTGAGGCCAGAATGGGAACAGACAGAATTTGATCAGAACTAACCAATCAGAGTTCTACCATGGATAAGGGGATGTTATAATACACTACATGAAATTATATTCTTGTGTCTAATCTTGAGACAAATTGGTGATCAAAATTTGTTATAATTCTAACTGTGTCAATTTTCACTAATAATGAATTCCATTCATAAAACACTTTCACAATCACACACAACGAATTAATAAAAGCAACACATTTGATAGTAATCTTCAATAAACAGAACATAACCCAAAAATACACAAAAACATAGAGGTGATCAGTTAGGTAAGACTCATATAACCTTGCCATTGTTCATATCATACTGTCTTTAGTTCACTGGAAATTCTGTTAAAACATCTTACTAGTGGTAGAAATATTAAAACAAAACTTGAATCATGTTGTTTCTCACGTTTCGCGATACTGGCCTATTTTCAGCCTGCGTCCCCACTGAAGTTGGACAAGTGGAACTTATTCTCATATCTGCATGTCGAGACAAGTTCAGATTGTTTGTTTAAAGAATTTTACTTAGGCAGAGTTTCACGCTATGCGATAGTGGTATATAATACTTTTACTTGTAAGAGGTGAATAGACATACCATCTTAGTTTTAGAAGGGACAAATAACTAAGGCTTCAGGTGCAGGTAAGGATCCTCAAGACACAAAACAAAAGTAATCAGTCTCGAAATATTTCTGTCTTTACTTTATGTCTGGGATTACCATGATATATTTACCCAATAAGGTGCAGAAAAGCAAGATATTAGTTTAATTTCTCATTTTCCTACAGAAAAGGGAGATAAATGCGTTGAAACTAACCAAGACTACACACCATCATAACTTACCACCATAGATTCAGCTGATTCCATGTCCTGGTCTATTAGAGTCTACAATAATGGTTAATGAAATTTGAGGGATCTGTAGCATAGTTAGTAAGAGCATTTTCTTGGTTACGTCAAACAAATGGAGGTTGTGAGTTCTAATCTCAATCGGCATGTAAAAGTCTGGTGACCTTGAATAAGTCATCTTTCCTCATTATTCTAGTCGACCCAGTTGTCAATGGGTATGAATAATTCAGGAACTATCAATACCAAGAGTTTTTGGTTAAGGACTCGCAGCAGACAGGATCCACATGAACCTAAGCTGTTATTGGTTGTAGTAAATGATTGTTTAGTATCTTTTCTTTCCACTTTCTTATAGGATCACAGAGGTTGAGGTATTTTGAAGTTAATATGGAATTTGGGAAGGAATAGGATAGAATACATGTTATATCACCTATAGATCTAAATTTACACAGATACCTTCATACCTTTGGTTTGGAATTTGTTTGTACATAATTAAACACAATTTCTAGAATAACAGTATCAAACTGGGTATATCAACAGAGGGAAACAAAACAGATACACACAAATAAAACATGCACAGTGTAAAGCCCCACTCGCATGGACATATTTACTTATGTGAGTATAAACACATATATAAATAAATTTACTCCAGGAGTAAATTTGCATAAGTGGCCCTCACACCATAGCGATCACCAGTTGCATTTGGTTGTGAGTAAGACCAACCATTCTCAGGTCATCAAATTTGAATACAACTCCAATTCATTATTCGCAACCATACCCAACTGGCCAATGCTCTGAAGTGAGGGCACCTTTACATGAGTAATTTTGTCCATGTGAATGGCGCTTTTGTTAATAAAGCAGAAAAATGATATGTACCCTTACTTGTGAGAAGAGCAAGTTATATAAACTGACTCTACAAGGGAAAATTATCAAAGGAATGGTAATGGCTGTAGATATCACAAATCCTAGCTTCATTATGTCAGCAAATAATGTATTAGGAAACAGCTTAATGATGTCTCCAGTGATCACATCTTCATGAAAGGCAATGTAACCAAAAAATCCCATCTGAAATATATTATCAGTTATGTGCTAAAATAAAGAAATTGTTGAATTGGCGAAATGATTGTCAAAATCCATCAAAAATTGTGTCTGCAATAGCATTTGTGGACGGCGGACCCACCACTGAAATGATTGTGGTCTGACAACACCAAATGATATTTTGGTTAAAATCCTGCCAATATGTTGTAAACTTCATATGGATAATCAACCAAATTGTTAATATTTACTAGAAATAAATTTGGTGTAAGACCAGAAAATGATACTCTGGTTTCATGAACACATGATACAAAAAAGGCTATGGGGCAGCCATATTGCTCTACTTTGGGTTTCCCTATCCCACAATTTGTCATGTTATCAAGAAACAATTTCTATATGACAAGCTTTGAAATAAATTAAAAAAAGAACATACCAATAAATAAGCCACAGCACAGAGATTTATTGCACTACTAGTAATACCATTGACTGTTTTTAATGAAGGTTCTGGTAGGGCATCATATAATATAAACAACTGCCTACAATATAATATTAACATAATGTTACATATTATTTAGGTAAGAGTGGCTGTAACAACAACATATAATTGAAGTTACGAAAGCACAGGCCGAGGTGAAAATTCAGCTACATCAACGTGATTTTTATAAAATAATGAAATTAAATTATAAAGGAATATTAATTACATATTAAAAAATTCTGAAATAATAGAGTATATATATAAATGTGAATGAAGTTCATCGTTTTCTGTTTCTTTAGGATATGTGTGTAAAAATATATAAAGGCCTTACTCAGTGTAAATTAGTAGTTTGCAAGCAAAAACTGATATGAAGTAAAATGAATGAAATTTTACTGCCTACTTTTCTGCATCTTTTAGGCTAATATAGACAGACCAAGCTTTTTCGATTTCCAATTGTCTTGGGATCTTTAACCTGCACAGTCTGTAGCACATAGAGCCTGGTTTATTGTCTCATCCTATACACTTTTTTCATGTCAGCAAAATAGAGAAACAAAACTATATATATCGCATATACAGCATATATCGGCAGCTTACTTACGTTTGACAACCGAATGAAAATGAAAAAATAGGCAAAGTTTCAAACAGTCCATCTGCTTTCCAAAAATGAACTTTAGGATACCAGGCACCAGTTAATAAATTAGGGGCAGATAAACCCAATACCTGAAATATTACAAGAATAGTAAAATATTTATAAAGGAAATATCTATGACTAGTCATATCAAGATTGTCAAAGTGACTTGAAAATCCAATATTTGGCTCAATCACATGGAAACAGGTGATTCTTGTTAAAGTGATTCTTCAAAACAAATTCTTCTCCTACACCAGTTGGCCACACCCCTGACACCCTAGCCCCACACCCCCCAAGGGAGTGAAAACACCCCAGGTTGGGAACCAGGGCTTTATAATAAGTGCCCATCATTATGTTCTTAAGGACTACTGGAAAAACACATCAAATTGCATCAAACAAGTGTTTGTTACAATTTCACTTGTCACTCTACTGAACATTTGAAGTCACTGTGTGACTGGATTTGTTGAGTCAAAAGTTCCTTTCTGAGGGTCCATGTTTTATTTGTATTATTCATTTCAATTTATTTTTTGAATAAGTAAATAAGTACTTACATATAAGATAAATACAACATAAAAACACACACAAATAGTACTGGCTCGGCTAACAGCTCTTAAATCTTTTAATAATCCTAGAGGTAATCCTACCCCTAAACATAGAAACATTATTAATCCGGTACGCAGATTACTAGAACTCTACAATACAAAATTAAACGAGTTTTACATCTTACTTTCTGCATCTTATCAATAGGCTTATCAAGTCTATATAAGAAAATTTGATAATTTAATACATACAAAAAACAACATATATTCAATACAAGGGTTGCTTCTTTCAGGACTTGACATTTTGCAAACAGGACATCTCAATCTCAATCTTGAATCGATTTTCTAACTGTCTAGGGATCTGTAACGTACACAGACTGTAGCACTCTCAGCTTTGGGTTATTGTCCCATCAAAACAATTTAATGCTTTTTCCATGAAGGCCCCTTCAATAAGCATTACTGTCAGGGGGAAACCAATTTAAAAAACCAAGGTATTATCTTGAGCTTCGGGTTAGGGAGCATGCGTCTAACTCTCTGAGTCACCATGGCTTCCCCAAAATATGATGAGGGAATTCACAAAAGTCATAATGTCTCAAATTTCAATGATAGAAGATGTAGGATGAACTTACAGGAATTCCAAATATCTTGGCTAATATAATTGGTCCAAAATCTCCAATAACAACAATTTGAGCTATTAATGTACCTATCTGTAAACCTATCATACTGAAAAAGAGAAGAGGTAATACAAATAACTTAAAGCAAATAATATGGATTTTTCATTTCATGTCTTTTCTACAGATGACTCTACTTGCCATCCATGATCTGACAAGACTTTCCTTTAGATTGTGTTCAGACCAAAACTTTCTAAAACCCCTCTTTTTTGTATTATTATAAAGTGCTACATAGTGAGCAAACCAGTGTATTTTAGTCAATAACTCACCCTAATTCAACAGCCAGTTTACCAGACACACCGTAAGTATAATACGCTAAAAATCCATACGAGCTCCTTCTGGAGGTAACTCCTGCCTTCATTAAAATCTGACATGATACCAGTGTTAACCATGTACTTAATAATAACAGTAAAATACCTAGTAGAATTCCACACTGAAATAACAGAGAGAAAATGTCAAAAGATCAAGAATTTTGGAGATGAAGTCATACATACATTTACAAAACACTGGCATTGCAATTACAAATATATCTGATGAACAAGATCAGCTATGTGAACTCTCTGAAAGTTGAAAAGCCGAGTTATAAAGTGGCACCAGGTGCTCAGGAAGTTTGAGCATGCTTTGTTACCCTTACAGGACAAGAAATATCATTATCAAAATATAACGCGATTCTCTTTGGTCTCTCACTGGTCAATGAGTGCAGCAGAGTAGGACGTAAAACTATATTATTCATTTCATTTCATTTCACTGGTCAATGAACCTAAACTAATGCTGAATATCTTAAATACTGGTACAATAAATAGAACAAATACCTGTTTAAAACAAAATGGTGGTACAATAAATAACAGAAATACCTGTTTAAAACAAAATGGCATAGCCAGTGTAGAAATACCAATAATACTGTTACTAAGGTTGATGACATATGGCCAGTTTTGAGCCATTTTGATTGATTCTCTTGTCTCACTTTCTACATTACAATTTAAACATTTATAATTCTAATAGTGACAACCATCTGTTCTGACCCAGTTTCTAAAATTAGAAAAATTTTAATAGTTAAAGGTATTTGTCATTAGACGGATATCTCTGTCCCTTCTTGCTCTACCCACTTCCTAATAATTGTCAATATTTCACGATAAAAGAGATACGGTACCTAACATGATATGGGATAAATAGAAATAACACTTTATGCCCAGCTTTGTTTAGCATCAACACACGATGGGGCGAGGCAATACGAGGCGTATATTGTCGCATGTGGTATTGGGATGCATAGATTTACCAATATATCCTGTCAGCATTAGATTTACTAGGCCAACTAAGACATGAAAGATATCATCATTATTATAGTTCTATGATATCTACAATGTTAAGGCCCAGACATTTAATCTTTATTACAGAAGACAGTCCAGTTTTTGGTAGATAGATAGATAAGTTTGTCAAGGGCTTGAATGGTTAGAATGTCTTCAGATCGTACAATGCCAGAATAAACTTGTTTAACTTCCTTACACTTGGGCCTACGACGCACTTAGTTTGCGGCACTTTCTCCAAAGAACCTGCGCTGCACTACCAGGCTTTCTTTAATTCTCTCTCACATAAATCTTTGGCAGTGACACATGGTCACAGGTTGTGTGCAGCATCCATTGATTGTGTGAGTGTTAATACGCGTTTTAATTAATAACGGTATTTATTTACCTTATAACAGCTAATGGCAAGTTTATGCAGTGTATGTTTACGTTTATTTTGCAACGTGTCTATTATCTGTGGTTTCTAAATTGAAGAGTCAATAAAGGGACACAACTTTTGTAGACCACAGTTAATTCAAAATTTACTCAATCATCTTTCACCTTGAAATTTTCTCATTGAATAGAATAATCTTATACAAAATTTTAGCATAAGTTTTGAGCTAAAATATTTATGCACATCCAGGTCGATTTCAAATCATACACAAGAGCAGTCTATTCTGATTTTAGGTGAAATAAGTATTAAAAGTATATGTAACTCGCAATTTGTATTCATTTGATTTTGTGTTTGTTTTAAATCAAATCCAGGAGACAGGCAAAACAAAATACAAATCAGACTATAATAGCTGGATATAATTTGATGGATATCCCTAATCCTACAAATGAGCTCTTCCACACAGTTTCATACCCATAGAAGTATGCATGTCTGGAAGAGTTCAATAGAAAAATAAGGAGTGTCCGATACATGACTGGCACATCCATTCCAATTTATACTTTCCTCATCCTGATTGAGCATTAGTGTGGACATATGTTTCAGGTCACTTTAGTGTCTTGAAGCAGTGGCTGGTCAATGAGTATAACACATGCTCGCTAATCTGAATGTCAGCATTCTGTCCAAGCATGTGTTGTGATTCTGTATTTTTTTAACAAGTTTCCGCCTTGTCAGCAATGCAAGTCAAAGTGACGCAATGCAAGTCAAAGGGACGCAATGCAAGTCAAAGGGACCGACATTGAAAAGATGTCTTGTCATTGTTCAATGGAACAATATAACAAGGCTATGCATATTAAGCAAACCCCTAAATAGTAGGCCAGAGAAAAGTTCTCTCATTACACACTGCATAG
Source organism: Lottia gigantea (assembly GCF_000327385.1). Taxonomy (NCBI): domain Eukaryota; kingdom Metazoa; phylum Mollusca; class Gastropoda; family Lottiidae; genus Lottia; species Lottia gigantea. Next base: position 3,964,533 of record NW_008707001.1, on the reverse strand, counting down.
CGTTGCTCCCAATTGGTCTAAACAAGGGCAGAAATGTGGGAAGTGTCTTGATCAACCTTGGTTTACAGACTAATTAAGGGACTGAGTTGGTGCAAGAAAAGTACTCTGGAGACAGACTAAAGATTTCTTCTCCAAAAATCTTGTGTTAGGACAGTACTCCTGTAAAATTTCACACTGGAGGAAAGGTCTTTTTAGACACACACTGGACCCTTTATAATCCTCTTAAGACTTTTAGAAGTATCACAGCACATTAAGAAACATCAGTTTTATGGATATAAACTTCTATTTATTTCTAAACACTTTTCATTATATAAAACACTTAATGTGATGATTTATCACTTGAGAATTTAACCTGTATGCGTAATGAAACATGCTTAAATATAAAATAAAAGTTTTTATCTATAAAACTGTTGTTTCTCAATGTACTGGATCCTTTTCTTATAAATTGAACAATTCCTTGGTGTATCAAGAATGTATTCCATATATACTCAAGAGGTAAGAGAGAAAAAAAACAAGACAAAAATTCCTCCAAATCAAATTTATTAAATAAGAATCAGAGGTCAGGGCAATCCATTTACTGAAAAGAAAAAATAAATTTTATTAGAAATGAATCATGTGTTCAAGAACATGGTCCAATTAGCAATAGTGAAGTCTGATATCTTTTTTTCTTAAGGTCCATAAGCAAATTCCAAACATTTTGTGATAGCTGTTTATTGAATGTATCAACATGTTATTAAATTGTATATTATCTTGCTTATATCTTGCTGTAGCTAGAGCAGACCAAGTTTTCAACATTCTGTAGCATAAAGCAGATTTTCTTAATCCAACATTCCATCAGTCAATATAGCACAGATCGACTGACAGGGACAACGGTAATATACTCCGCCATTCTCACGCAGGCGTATAAAAAACACTAATTAAATACTTAAAATAAATCAATTAACATGAGAATATCGGCCTACAATAGGCTAACAATTTCATTAAACATAAATCATTTAAATAGTCTCAAAGAATTCTATACGCTTTTACGATTCATTAAATAATTTCATTTTTCAAAAACAGCCTCCATACCTCCATGTTATGTCTTATTATTACTTTAAGTGTAATCTTTTTAAATTAATTAAAACAATGATGACTACAAAATGCAGAATAGAACTGTTGGGAATTATTTGAGACTATACAAATGAAATAATCAAATAATACAAATTGAATTTGAAAATTTTAACTCAGTTAACATATCAACAACGAATTTAGCCAGATGCTAAACTTTCATGAACAATTTGGCATACCTCTAATCTTTTTTCTGAATTTTGAATAAATGATTTAACATTATATCAACTTGTTGGCAATCAAGATTAATAATTTCAGAAAACCTTCAACAATTTTTAAATTCTTGGTTCCATAAATTGGTAACATTTGCATATACCAAAATATGAAACCAGCAAGACCATGGCAAGGCTGTACAAAGTGGTGCTAGTCATAGTGTATATTCAATCATGAAGCAAGGCAACAAAAATGAAACGGCCTTACAAAGGTCAAGGTCATAGTCAGGGTATCGACAGTAAGATGGAGAAGTCTATGAAACCAAACGACAGAAAAATACTAACTTTTTTATCTTTAGATGCTCCAACCTTTGCTTTAGCTGTACCTCGTACTTTCTTTTGTCTGTTTTTCCTTTCTTTACGCTGTTTTCTACCTGGTCTTTTAATTGCTGTAGCTCCTTGCTGCAAATCAAAACAAGCAATATATATATATAGAGTCTTTAAGCTTGGAGAATCTATAACACTTCAAAAGCATCATGTGCTAGAAGTAGAGTACTCTTGATAGCTCTCGAAGGATGGGGTTTGCCTCTTTGAAAGACATCAGTTCTTTCCATGCTCAAGAAATATTTAGTGATCACTTTCTCACCAAAATATTTACATAATCGCATTCATCATTCATTTAATTTTTGTACAAATCACAATATCAACTCTAGTGTACAGAGAATCTTAGTTTATCTTTGGGATCAACTCAATATGCATGCTATACTAATGCAGTTCCAAGAAAAAAAAACAAGGTTCTTACCCTAACTAATCTGTATTTAGGTTCAAATTTTTTGGCTACATTCATATTATCATAGATAAGGGCAAACCCAGATGTTTTGCCACCTCCGAATTTCGTTTTGAACCCGAAGCAGGTAATTACATCTGGGGTAGTTTTAAACATTCTTGCTAATTTTTCTCGGACTTCTGTTTTGGGTACAGTGGCCTTACCAGGATGAATGATATCTACAACCTGCAAATAAAAAGAAAACGAAAAGAAGGTTACATCTTAATTTTCTACATCTGATTGCAGTGTTTTAACAGGAAAATAGCATTAGCTTACCCTTTTTTTATTCTTTTTGTCCAATCCAAATAGGTATTAATGGTAATCTATCAGTATCAAACTGTTCTGTTTTTTTCAAGAAATGAATTGGGAGTAACAGCAAAAGGAATATAATTCTGATACAATAATCCTGCTTATGACCAGGACTTCAAGTCATAACTTGAACATTACCATTTCAGTGTTTAATGTGAAATTTTGTCAGGGGAATTGACAAGAGTTCACCAGATTCTACAAATGCTTCAGCTGCCTGTCATAAAAGGACCTGGAATACCAGTAATATCAGACATTTACATACCATTTGTTTTCTGCATAGTAATCGGTTGGTCAAATATTTCCTTGTTCGGATTGTGGCAGACGTGGTCTCACTCTGCAAAACAAAATTTACAAAGAATAGTTAAGTAAATGTCTCATTTTTTGTCTGCACCTTATCAGCTAATGAAGACAGACATCGCAATGAGGGAAATTTTGCCAGGACAGCAGCATTAGCCTTCAATTTCCAACTGTAGAGGAATCTTTAACATGAACAGCCTTTAGCGTATGAGGCTTTAGTTAGTTTGTTGTCTCACCAGAACGACTAGATGTCTTTTCCATGTCAGCCCCTCAGACCTTCATCACCGACAGGGGGAAACCGGGTTGAAAAATCCAAAGGTATTATCTCAACCTATGCCAGGATTTAATCCTGGATCTTCAGATTAGCAAGCAAGCGTCTAACTTCACTGAGCCACCACTGCACATCACACTGAGGTGTGGAAATTGAAAATGGGACAAACCACTACATGCTGGGTATTGGAAGTGCTGAAAGTGCCCTCCCTCCAAGACGGTTTAGTCGATTAGATAGTTTTCTGACTGAAAGTAAGGGAATAGCATGCAGAAGGGGGCACTGGTTAGATTGAAACTGTATTGAATTTGACAATTAATCTCACTCACGACTGATACAAGCAACAAGCCTCTGATAAATTCTTATTTTTGATTTGTTTACATCTCGTGAAGACATCAACCCAGTCCATGTGAAATGAATTCATGTCGCAATTACTTAGTAAATGTTTTGAGGACGTTCATTAAATAATACAGATAGATAGTAAAATAACTCAAGAGTGTTATAGAACAGCATATGTTAATGGATTCATTAGTCCATTAGAGATTTTAGGGGATTATTATGACCACTGATACTTTACCATTTTGCTTGTGATGTAGATCCACCGGAAAAGAATTTCAGATCGAGGCTTGATACCGGAAGTTTACATTGACAAGCTATAGCCTATGCCTGAACAGAAATAATTCTTTTTAAGAAAATTGCACAATATCATGAAAAGCTCGGTAAATCTGATTGATTTTAACATATTTATGGTGTTCATGCGTAGCATTTAGCTGCCTGGCTATTCAGACATATTATTGATTTGCATTGTCGAAAGAATTCAATCTCAGTTTATGAAACGAAAACTAGGTTTACTTTTACTTTCAATTTAGCAAACTAGCCCAATGATATTTCCTGTCACTTTCACATAATTTTCTGATATCTTTGTGTCCGTTATTTTCCACGTATCTGTAACAACAGAGCAGTATCAGAAGTTGAAAGAAAGGACTTACATAAATAACTAACTGGACAAAAGACAAAAAAGTTAGCACTTTATCAATGAAAAAAAAAATGGTTTTTTTTGATGATCTAGGAACTGGAATAATGTCAAGTATATTGAAATTTGAAGTAAAATCATGTCTGATAAGAAAAGAAAACTCTTAAAACAGACATCATTAGACAACTATATGTGTGGTGCAATTCAATCTAAAAATAAAAGACTGAAAACAGGTAGATTTGTTATGTTTTGTTAGTCTCAGCCATGTTATTTTTATTCTGATTATAATAAGTGTGAAAATTTACGTGTCAAAAATTTCTGTTGGGTACAATATGTTTGATTATTAGATATGGGTCAGGTATTTTACTAAAACTGTGTCAGATTCATTTTTAACTTCCCTGTTTCTAAAAACTGCCTATTTTCTGTTTCATAATGTTGAAATATACATGGTTATGGTTACCCTTTTTTTTTGTGAAAGTTCATAATGTTGTCTTAATTTGCCAGTGACAGTTTGATTGATTGCGACAGGATCATAAGAAATAAAGACATCTTGGCATTTACCTATTCTGAAATATATATTTTTGATATGCCAAAATATGAATAAAGTATGCATGGGTCACTTGATCTAGCTGACCTGGTGGTTTTTCTAAGTTTTATTTTGATTTTATTTGTACATGGATATAATTGTTTTCTTTCCATATTTGACAATTTTTATAATAATGATTCAGACATGAATAATGAAGAGAAAGCGACTGTTTTAAAAGCTACAGAGAAAAGAGTGTAAGTTGAACCCAATTTTCAATAAAGCTGTCCTTATCAGAGCTGGTTTTCCAAAACATAATGAGATGAGCTCTGGTCAGTTTCAATTTGTGATTTAGAAATTATAGACATGCCTTCTCTATAAATAGTTGTGTAGTGATTTCCATAGTTATTGATTATTTTTACAAAAAACATTTGGAGAACCATTCCTGGGGTAAATTTGTGATGTGATGTTCACATCACAATATCCCATATCTTACACCCAGAGTTAAGGTGGAATAGCTCAGTGGGTAGCGAGTTTGATTGTTGTATGATAAGTCATTAGGTGCTGTGGGTTCAAATCCTCGGCAAGGTGTCTGTACCAGTGCTTATCACCCTAATACTGTATATTAAGTGATATTGAATTTTCAGAAGGTTAATAAACTTCACCACCCTCTAATTTGGTATTGGGCTCATTTCTACATTCCTTATTTATTTTTTATTTTATGCAGGACCTGAATTATCTTTTTTTGCAGGCTTAGGAATCAGACGTGCAGTAATGAGACTGATAAGAATAGTCGTTAGTATTCTCTTCATGATTTTATGTTTGATTTCTGTCATCCTAAAGCTTTAAACATTGTGCCTGTCTTCATAAGACTAATCAAGATCAGAAAATTAGTATGTATGAGTATGAGAAAATGTACGAAAATCGCATAATTCCTTTGAAAATATCTCATACTTCGAATTTTTCAGCGTCTCAAAAAAAAGACAACACACTTTCTAACACAGATAATTCTGGACATTTTGACCGTGAGCTGTGAACACTATTACTGATTGGCTGTCTGTATGGATGCTTGCTATTACAAAAGAGACGGAAGTAATAAATTTTGATAAAACCTGATGTATTTTGTATTTTTTTTTTGTCTAGTATCCTCAACCAGTGAACAAAACATTTCAGAGCATGATGTGAAAAATAAAAACACAAAATATAAAGACAAATCATCAGCTAATGATAAAGAGGATGAGTAAGTAGAGTTTTTGTGGACTATGATCTTGTTGGAGAACACCCTTCAACTTTGTTTTTGCAAACTGATCCATTTTAACAAATGGACATCGATTTAAAGACCGGATTAATGTAAAAAACACAAATTTGGTCACAAATCTTTATTGATGGGTAAAAACTCCACTTTCTGTGCACTTTTTTCAGTGGTATTTCTATATCATTCTACACTTGATGTGTTGAGCACTATTTTAACAGTGGTATTGCTATATCATTCTACAATTGATGTATTGAGCACTTTTTTCAGTGGTATTTCTATATTGCTCTATAATTGATGTATTGAGCACTATTTTAACAGTGGTATTTCTATATTGCTCTATAATTGATGTATTGAGCACTATTTTAACAGTGGTATTTCTATATCATTCTACAATTGATGTATTGAGCACTATTTTAACAGTGGTATTTCTATATTGCTCTATAATTGATGTATTGAGCACTATTTTAACAGTGGTATTTCTATGTCATTCTACAATTGATGTATTGAGCACTATTTTAACAGTGGTATTTCTATATTGCTCTATAATTGATGTATTGAGCACTATTTTAACAGTGGTATTTCTATATCATTCTACAATTGATGTATTGAGCACTATTTTAACAGTGTTATTTCTATATCGCTCTACAATTGTTGTATTGAGCACTATTTTAACAGTGTTATTTCTATATCGCTCTACAATTGTTGTATTGAGCACTATTTTAACAGTGTTATTTCTATATCGCTCTACAATTGATGTATTGAGCACTATTTTAACAATGGTAATCTATATCACTCTATAATTGATGTATTGAGCACTATTTTAACAGTGGTATTTCTATATCGCTCTACAATTGATGTATTGAGCACTATTTTAACAGTAGAATTTCTATATTGCTCTACAATTGATGTATTGAGCACTATTTTAACAATGGTAATCTATATCACTCTACAATTGATATTATAACAGTGAGGATATTGGAATTCTATTTTCAGGAATGATATCAACTCTAAACCAAGTAAAACCGATCAACAGAGTAAATCATTTAGGGTAAGATTTAAATTGTTATTGACGTCTTGTAGACCAGAGAGCAAAAGGGGAAAGGGAGATCACTACAAATCACAACAAGAAAATGAACTTCTCTCAACATACGCAATACGCCTTCTGGTGTACAGTAAGAAATTCAAATTTGACTAACAACAAAGTATTGATCTAAATTTTATGGATTACTAAAAAGAATTTTAGCTTGAACAATTTTTTTGTGTTTTTGATATTTCATTCCCCGTTTCAGTATTATAAGAGCCAACATGATTAAAAATTGGATAACAATTTCATTTGGTCATTTTTTATTTTTCTCCATTGTAGTCTTAAAAGGTTTATACCAATATCAAGTTGAAATAGTCTAATTTTGATTGAATTGTATAAGAGCATACAGAATTATTTATTGAACTTAATGAACCCTCTATTAGACTCTTTACACAACTTTTTGGACTAAAAATAGTACAGCCTTAGAATTTGAAACATAAAAATGCTGCATTTCTTCATATACAAATAACCATGACAAGCTTGACACAGTGGCAGTTTTCTGTGGTCCAAAAGTCTTAGTACTTCGATATTTTTTAAATTGAAGATGTCATTGTGCTTCTTTCTTAGCCAAGTAAAGTACAGCATGGGCATAATTCTTAAAAAAATACCGATTTTAAGACATACAGTAATCTGATTGGACAAAAGTATTAAATCTCAAAAGGGTTTAGTAATTTAAGATTTGAACGACATATAGAAGCGAGGAGCACATATAACAAAACACAAGACAATATTATGGAATATAAAACACTTCTTTAATAAGGTTAGGTACATAACGTTTCAACACAATATACACGTGTCATCATCAAATGTAATGNCAAGAGAATATTTGGTATATATTTTGTTATGTTTTATTCTCTTGCCACTCTCATAAAAGCTGCTGATGTTATCGAAATGATAACAGATTGCATACAAAACTTTCTCAATGTACCCTTTGAGATTTACCACAAGATCAAAGATGATGGATGATGTAGTTGACGATATTGTGTCCAATTAGCAAGAAACACATATAAAGCATTTTGTGATCAGACTAGATTAGTCAAGAATGTAAATAATTTCAGAATGGGACAGAGTTAATGAGAAGATGGAGGTTGATTGAAGATGCCTACAAAGATACAATAATACCAGGTCCTTTTGAATTAGAGGTAAGGGTCCCTTCCCGAGTTTATTAAGATCTGACATGTTAAATGTTTCATAACTGACTCCATAATATCACATAATGTCATATAACTTAATGACCCTCACACTCTGATGCTATTCTTGTTGAAATAACATTAATAGTTGTTGACAGGATATCATGTCTTAGCTTTGTTCTATTTCTATAAGGAGTTTTGTCTTTATATCAGATTTCAAATCTTGTTAATTCACATGAGTTCATGTGAAAAACGTATCCGATGTCATATTTTGATCTGATTTCGAGACGAAATTGCAGAATCAGTAGGAGTATAATGTCAATGTATATCATTTGAAGTTTTCTATAAATCAAAATTTTCTGTTTTTGAAGTGTATTTCTTGTGACATATTGTATTTGATATTTCTAAAACTAGATTTTTGATCTTTTCATTTATTTTTGATATTTTTTCTGTTGTTTTTTTTTCAGGAAGCCATTTTATCGTATAATCAGCGTTATAGAGATAGATGGGATTTTGTAGCTTTTCGTAAATTTTTTCTGGATGTAAGATTTTGATATATTTCATCTTCAAAATTATATTATATATATATTAATGATATATTTGAATTTCGTATTGTAAAGATTTCATATATATGATATAGAACTGTTTTTTTTATATTCAAAACTTTTTGCCTTTTTCTAAATTATCCCTAATGCAAAAACATAATAAATCTCTATATCTTTCTAAGAGATATCTAAATATGGTTCCATTTCAAATCCTTTTCTTTTCAGTTTCTTCCAATACAAGAAAAAGAAGATTTTTTTGAATATACTTTACCAGAAATAATAAGATTAGCTTTATTATTGCCCTCATTATGTACACAGGTATGGAGTATTTCTTATATAATTTTAGATTATTAAAATGCATACTGCATTGTGCTGCCAGTCTGTTTAAAGAGATTGTCAAGAGGTTTTCTAACTTTTTTATGTGTATCGGGAACACTGATAGCATCAATTCTCACCAATTTTCAATCAGATGTCTGTTGTTCCTGAAATTGCACTAAAACTAAGTGTTTGATGATATAAATATGCTTTATCACATTAGGACTGTTAATTAGTGATGTCATAAAACGCTTAGTTTTAGTAGTATTGCAAGAACCCTAGAGGTTTGATAGAAAATTGGAATGGTACAAATTGATGCTATCAGTGTTCGCGATACACATGAAAAATTTAGAAAATTTAGCAAACCTTTTTACAATCTCTTTAAGTTTGTTGTAAATAATGGCCTTCCCCTCTAGCTATTGTAATAATTGTAGTAGACTCATATTTCAGGCTTATAAACTGTAGAGTTTAAAGTTAATGGTTGAAGAGTATATTTAGGGAGACAAAAGCCTTGAATAAATCACTGTTATTAAATAGTATATAGGGAATTCTTTTTAGGCAGAAATTCTAAGCACCCTAACAGTTTGTGTCTATCTATTCCTATGATATCTATAACTGTGTTTCCACTAAGGGAAAAAGCTGGCTTTGAGCTATCTTTCATGTCTTTCCATTAGGCAAATTGCCGAATTGTTACGGTTCAGGAACCTTTTTTTGCGTTCGGAAGTTTATTGTAATGATAGCTAGATTAAAGTCAGCTTACACTTTACTCAGTGGAATTCAAATATTTACCTTTATCTCATTTGGCAGTTGGGGGGTACTGGTCTTTCCGGTCTATCCCATTTAAGGCTAAAATTTTCAGGAACCAGTTAAACACAGTGTAAACGCAACACAATCAGCAACAAAGCTTTACTTTACAATTCTCATTTAAATATGCGGTTTATAACTTTGTCACTTCAGCCAATACCATTATTAAAAAAATTTGTCAACCACAGTGTGTCCCTGAGTCAGCAGCAGATAGCCTGTTTATTAGCTAATGCATTCCTTTGTACCTTTCCTAGAAGAAATTCTCGTCACAAAGGTTCTGAATATTCTAATTATCCTGATATCAACCTAAATGGGTAAATATTACTCTTTTTGATGGTAGAAAATAAATATTGAAAGAATTTGCAGTACAAATATCACAGTTTCTTGTATGAAAAGAGTAAAGTTAATGAACAATGAAAAGAGTTTGGGAATCTATGACATGAAGGTCTACTGGCTTATGTCTAATATTAAGATCTTGGATAAGTTCTGCTTTCAACATTTTTTTGACTATTTCCAAAATTTGATTATAAATGTAATACTTAGAAGAGGCTATACAGGATTATCTGATTTCTTTTTATACTTTTCTTTCAAGCCAATTTTCATTCAAAATGTCTTACAACTCTTTTTCCGTTTTATTTTTCTACAAAATTCATGTCAATGATATAATTTTTCCAATTTCAGCCTTTTTTCGAAATTCTATTATAATTTTTTGGGCTCAGATGTTGAAAAATTGTTAAAAATTCTGCTCATAATGCATTATTGTGATTTTTTTTTTAGCCTGTTTCAGGGAGGTGGAAAAAGAAAGAAATTTGAAAAGCTGAAATGCATAATTCATTATTTTGAAAGAGTTACCACAAAAAGTAAGTTGGAAAAATTGTTTTTATATTATATATTAAAATTATGAACTTGATTTTGTCTTCAACTCATTTTTAGCTTCAGGATCTCTGCAAATTGATTTTGAAGGGAAACTTTCTACAATCATATGTCCAATTAAGTTGTCAAATTAGATCAAAACTATATAAATGTGTCCAGATCAACAAGTGATTCGGCCAGAACAAGTTTGGCAACGTTGCCACCAATATTGTACACAATGTGACCTAAAATGGGTATCTCCTGATCAATGACAGAATAGAATAGATATTCAAAATTCCAACCTCAACTGAATCAGTTGTATGGATTATTTGGCTTCACTAGATCTTTGAATCAAAGAGCTTAACCCTTTGAACCCTGCATTTGAGTGTGAATGAAATAAGGTCATATACCCGGAACTCCATGTAATATGACTCTGAGCTTATGCAGTTAAAATTATGTGAGGTCACATGGGAACAGCTTTACCTTCAGATCCGGTGTATACCATATGGTAGAGCGGCAGTTTTCATGTCCCATCGCTTGCTAATAGCTCTTTTACCATCCGCCCAGATATCTACATGATTTATTGGCCCATAGAGCTGCAACTTGTATTGAAAGGGTTAAAGCTAGCAACATATATTAATGTTGTATCAACAAAGGGATAATAACTTTCCTTGAGAACGCACTTGATCTGGTGTGTATTTCCCAATCCATTCTTTGTGAAGATACCCACAGACTACCGCCCTAGTATGCTGTCTTTTAATATATTCATGTTTTGTTGTTTACAGTGCCCTGTGGTGTTGTAACGTTTACTAGGCAATATATAGACAATACACCCATCTGGGATGATTTTAAGCTTTTGGTGCCTGAACAAATACATGTTTCATCACAAGGTACTATCGAAGATGATGGCTTCGGCCTTTTACAGGTATGATAATAAAATATAATGATACTGCACTATTAAACCAACAGTTAGAATCTTTTAATATGTTACTCCTGGCTATTCTCGAAACGATCTTAGCGCTAGGATGTCCTATTCTAACATTGATTCGCTAAGATCGTTTCGAGAATATGTGGCCTGTTTTCTGGCCTCATGCAGAACTAAAAGGGATTGTGAAGGGTTGTTTGAAACTTTTTTTGTTATTGGGGATGCTGATAGTATTGAAATTGTACCATTCCAAGTTTCAGTCAGACGTGTGTAGGACTTGCAATTCCACTAATTGAATTTGATGGAAAATTAGAATTAAAGTTTAAAAACTTCTTTACATCCTCTATAATTTCTGCCGCAATAGGTCCTGGTCATTTAGTTATATACGGTGAATTCCTGCTCATGCGATTACCTTCAACAAGCAATCATCTTCAATATGGGACCACAATAAAGTCCACTTTACAAAGTTTCAATATAATTAACGATTGATAAGCGACCACCTTCATTACGGGACCAACAACCATGTATTTACACTCCCATAGAATCAAAACGAACGACCATAACAGTTATCATTATCTCCATTGTATAAATATCCCACGGTTTCACCTGATTGACCACCTCCATGAAGAGACTGTCTTGGATTTTTTCCTTGAGTGGTCTCTTAGTACAGTTTCTACTGACATATAACTTGCTATTTTAAATTGAATAATTCAGGTTGATTTTGCCAATAAATTCATTGGTGGAGGAGTGTTAGGACATGGTTGTGTTCAAGAAGAAATCAGATTTGTAATCTGCCCTGAAATGTTGATCTCCAGGCTGTTCACAGAAGCCTTAGATGATAAAGAATCTCTGATTATGAAAGGTACCTGAAAATTTCTACTCTTGATTTAGCGGTTAATAATTTGTAATTCAAAATCACAATTTAAATGTTTTTGGTAAAAGATTGTTATTCTGTTACCTTTTGATTTATTTTGGAAATGAGAAAATTGGGTCATTGCTCTGAGTTGCCTGATATTATAGAAAAGATCATGTAAAGTAATGGTTATATTACACCAACTTGTTCTTACCAGTTTTGGATTTTGATGGATTTTATACTTAATATCCAAACAGACCCTTGTCAACATTACAGTTATATCTGTTATAAACTGTTAAATGTACAGAATTTTGTGCCTTTACACATGACAGTGTAACAATATGCCCATATGAAACTTGTATGTGTGCTACTTAGGTGTTATCATAGAACTATGATATATGGAATGCCAACTCATCACTCCGTACACGACTTCATCGAAAAATGTTCTGCAGCGCATGCATGAAAACTTAGAGGAAGTGTTTATTGTCAGTCGCTTGTCAAACAGCAAGATGGCAGATATATATATATATATTAAGTGCTCTTAAAAGCAAAAACAATATCATGGTTTGTCTTAAGTACATGAACTCTTATTATTAAACATTCGTGTTTTAGGTTGTGAGAGATTCAGTAATTATCATGGCTATGCAGATAGTTTTGTTTGGGATGGAGATCATATTGATAATGGATTCAGGTAAACTTTCTGTGAATGTTTAGATAGTACTTACATAGTGTCCCAAGTTGCCATTCCCAGATAGGCTGATAAAAATGCAACAATTTGAGTTGTCTGCTACTAGTCAAATACAATTTGTAAAAAAAAAAATGACTCTTTTGATAAAAAAAAAATCTTTGAGAACTGGCTGATGTTAGAAGCCTACAACATAAATGTTACATAAATAAATACAACTAAAATTGATAAAATTCAGACTAATGTAAAGGCAAACTAAAATAAAAATTCACACAGATATTGTGGAGCCCCAAGCAAACATGACTGGTATTGTGACTTCAGTTCAGAGCTTTCGATATAAATGTTCGAATAAAATGAACAGCATGGCATGTTTATTCATCAACTACAGATCTAGAAGTGATGTCTGATACCTTGGGCGGAAGTCCACGATCCCAGACGCCTTTATATCACATGATCAACTTTGTTTCGCTTTAAAGAGACGTGTGCTATTTTGGGGGATTGATTTGAGTCTTGAAAATATGTCAGTAGTCTTCAGAAGTACTTGAAATGTACGAAAATCTTATAATTCCTTTAAAAATATCTCAAACTAGGAATTACTCACTCTTTCTGTATATGTTTTTTCTATATATCACAGAGTATCAGTCGTCATTTTAACATTAAAACGTTGATAATTATGGACATACATGGATTTGAAGGCTCAGATTTCGATGGTGCTGTGGACACTATTACTGAAATATTTCTGTTTCTGAGACTAAGGTATGCTTGGTTAAAAAGAATGGCACACCTGTCTCTTTAACCGTTTATTTACACATACTTGTATAATTTATTTGATGTTAATTGTATTCTAACAGAGATGTCAATGGAAGGTTGAATACAGATGTAGTGGGTATTGATGCTCTTGTTATACATTATCCCAGTGATCAGTTTAAATCTAGAATGGTTAAAAGAGAATTGACAAAGGTTTGGACATATTTCTTTTTCTTTTTTAATTTTCTTCCATATTATTGATATGAAATTTTTCTCAATAGATGTTGTCCACCTTGACATTGACTCAGTGAGTTCAAACCTTGCCTGGGTCAAGCAAATACCTTCTGATTTTTCACCAAGGTATCCCCATATCAGTGATGTAGGTGAGAGAGGCTGACACAGACAAAAGTGTCAAGTAGTTTAAATAGGGCAATAAATTGAGGCCTTGTGTGCTACAGGTTGAGCACATTAAATATCCCTTGACAATGGAAGATCAAAATAGAAATGCTAATGCCACTTTCCTGGAAAAATTTCTCTATGACACACTGCATGACATTGTCCGCTTGTGATTACCATCTTAGATGCAGAAAAGTGGGATATAGAATTTCATATCATTTTTAACCACACAAATTTCATATGCATTGTTATTGTAGGCATATGCTGGATTTGAAGTAGTAAATGATAAAAGTAAAAACCCCAGTAGACCTGCTGTCTGTACTGGAAACTGGGGATGTGGGGTATTCAAAGGTGATAAACAATTAAAAGGTGAATTAATTTTCAATTAAGTTTAATCAAAACAAACTCAATGTTGAATTCAATGTGATTTGCAATTGTGTTAAATAGTACTGTATATATTTTGTATAATTATGGATGTAATACACACTTTTTCTTACCCATTTATTACAAGAATTACATCTGTCTTACTGAAAAGTGGAATGATGCAAATAGGTTATATCAGTGTCCCCAATACCTCCTTTCCCTTTAAGTTATATAAATCTGGTTTCAATTATTATGTCTTCAACCAAAATTTGATGAACTGCTTGTATCTATGGCATAGTTTAAATTGTCCAATTTCTTTGCTCCTTTATGCAATATAGTGGTGATTGTTCCGATTTAATATTCCTCTAGTAGACCACCTTCATTATGAGACCATTTAGATTGTTACCTTGAGTAGTGTCCGAATACTTAATGTTTTTCTATATTTTACCATAGCTTTAATCCAGCTAATGGCCGCCTCTGCAGCTAAACGTGATGTGTGTTATTTTACATTTGGAGATGATAAATTAACAGAAGATATTTATGATATTCACAAATTCTTGAGAGAATCTGAAATTGAAATAGGTAACTTGATTTGTCTTCCATGTATAATAGGGGTTATGAAATTAGTTGAAATTGTGTAATGTAATAGATGATGTACGGTGCAGTTTTTGAGGTCGGCTTGAGAGTTCGTTCTTTACATGACTACATTTGTTTATGTGGAACAAGTGGTGAGCTTTCCTCATTATTTTAGTTAAACCAGCTGTAAATGGGTGAGGATATTGCGGGATTGGCCAAGGACCAGCTGTTAGAAACGATCCTTAACTGTGAACCTTAATTGTTATCCTTGTGAAATATAGTTGTTGCTGTCTTTTAAAGTAGTCCATGCATAGTTTGGTATTGATGATTAGGATGATTAGCCTAATCAGTTTAGGAAAACTTTCTCACAAATGTATCGATTAGCCTAAACTTCCTGGCTCAGAAATGCACAAAATAGCTTATCTATCAAATTGAATTGGCCTACAAAAACGCCTTCTGTCATCTTTATTCAGGTTTATCACTTTTCTCTCAAGAGAGATAATTCTTCACACAGACTTGATATCTTAAGACCACAATACATTAATTTGACCATAAGCTTACTATTGATTGTTTCATGTATTACAGGTGTATTAATGTTAAATATAGAAGGGTATTATCAAAATGTCTGTCAGTCATACAGAAAGCCTAAGAAGAAAATCGGCCTATTTCAGTTTATAGTTGAATCATATGAAGGCATCAATCATTCGGAATCAGAGGAGGAATTTGAAGAACTCAAAGCAGAAGATGAAAATAATAGTCATGACGTCCATGACTCCAGTCGGGAAAACAGTATTGACCTAACTGTGGATCAGATGGAAGAAATTAATGCTGCTGCTTCAAACGACGTCAAATTAACTTCAAAAGAAGGAAAATCTGAGGAGCATTTTGATACAAATGACCCTAGTTCAACAAATGCTAAGAAATCGTCCAGTAATGATTCTTCGCTAAATGATGGTTATATAAGTGATAAGAATTCACCTACTGACAGACCATCAACACCGGACAAATTGCCCATGGACAGTTCATTGGGTTCATCACCTCCATAAAACAAGAACCCCTAATAAGTCTCATACTGACAAATAGTAAATAAATATATAAATTGTTTAAGTCAGGGGTTTTCAACCTGGGAGTGATTACGCCCAAGGGGGGTAATTTTGACATTTTTAGGGGGTAATGAGTTGCATAAAAATATTTGGACAATTATAATTTAAGTTGTTCTATACAGTATGTTCTATACTATATTCTCTGACATGAAAAAGCTATAGTAAGGATTTATAGGGAGTGGGGAGTAATAATAAGGATTTATAGGGAGTGGGGAGTAATAATAAGGATTTATAGGGAGTGGGGAGTAATAGTAAGGATCATAGGGAGTGGGGGTAATAATAAGGATTTATAGGGACTGGGCGTAATAGTAAGTATTTATAGGGAGTGGGGAGTAATAATAAGGATTTATAGGGAGTGGGGAGTAATAATAAGGATTTATAGGGAGTGGGGAGTAATAGTAAGGATTTATAGGGAGTGGGGAGTAATAGTAAGGATTTATAGGGAGTGGGGGTAATAGTAAGGATTTATAGAGGGAAGAGAGGTAATAATAAGGATTTATAGGGAGTGGGGAGTAATAGTAAGGATTTATAGGGAGTGGGGGTAATAGTAAGGATTTATAGAGGGAAGAGAGGTAATAATAAGGATTTATAGGGAGTGGGGAGTAATAGTAAGGATTTATAGAGGGAAGAGAGGTAATAATAAGGATTTATAGGGAGTGGGGAGTAATAGTAAGGATTTATAGGGAGTGGGGGTAATAGTAAGGATTTATAGGGAGTGGGGAGTAATAATAAGGACTTATAGGGAGTGGGGAACACGACGTCGCAATATGATAGGGGTATCGTGGCATTTCGTATCGTGATACATCAATTCACCAATATATCGTGCCAGCACTATCTCCTAGATAATAACGATTTCTCATTATTCTGTTCTTTCTACTGAAATATGTTGTAGATTTGCAAAAACTTGTTCATTAATGCAAACTACTGAAGGCAAGCCTGATATCTGACTTTCATTCTGAAAAGTAATGTAATCTTTTGTAATGGAATACAATATCCTTGTCCTACATATTATTTGCACACTTTCTTACAAAGAAAAATGACTAATACAATTATACAGCACATTTAGCTGGTCCATAAAAAATGAGATGTCTGTATATGTCTTTTAATAATGTAATTTTAATGTAATCACTGTAATAATCTATTTATTAATTCAAACAAATTTTTAATGAAAGATATATCATTGAAACTGTTGTTTTTTTTTTATTATTTTGTGATAGATATTTACAAAACGTTTTTGATCAGGGGTTTTCAAACTACGGTAATTACCCCCAACTGGGTAATTTTGACATTTTTGGGAGGTAATGAGTCGCTTTGCATTCAAGCATAAAATTCGAGGGCAATTATGATTTCAAGTTGTTCTATTCAGGCCTATATTCTATGACATGAAAAAGATTGCAGTGAAAACCTAAGAGAAAATCTGGTAATAGTAAGGATTTATAGGAAGTGGGGGGTAATAGTAAGGATTTATAGGGGAAAGGGGGGTATGCAAACGATCTAGGATTCTGAAAGGGGTTATAGAAAGAAAAAGGTTGAAAACCCCCGGTTTAGACAGTTTGGGTCAAGAAACTAACTGAAAGATGATTTTAGTTAAAATCTTTTGATGATTTAAGGAACACATTTCTCTAGATTCTGGTCCATAGTTTCTCCAAGCACCTAAGTTTTCCATCCCCCTAACAAATCAGACTTTCTCGTATCGTAACTTTTCGATGTCTTTAGTCAAAATTATTACTTCTCTGAAATCAAGCAATCAATGTTCTTACAGGGACAGGTGGGCCATTTTGGGGGGTTGATTTGAATCTTGAAAATATGTAAATACTCTTCAGAAGAACTATAAATGTAGGAAAATCGCATAATTCCTTCAAAAATATTTCAAACTATGAATTTTACTCACTATTTCTATATATGTCTATTTGATATATCACAAAGTATCTGTGATATCACCATTCTAATCAATATACAGTAGAGTATAGATCTGTGACATCACCAGTCTAGTCAATATACAGTAGAGTATAGATCTGTGACATCACCATTCTAGTCAATATACAGTAGAGTACAGATCTGTGATATCACCAGTCTAATCAATATACAATAGAGTATAGACCTGTGATATCACCATTCTAGTCAATATACAATAGAGTATAGATCTGTGATATCACCATTCTAGTCAATATACAGTAGAGTATAGATCTGTGATATCACCATTCTAGTCAATATACAATAGAGTACAGATCTGTGATATCACCAGTCTAATCAATATACAATAGAGTATAGACCTGTGATATCACCATTCTAGTCAATATACAATAGAGTATAGATCTGTGATATCACCATTCTAGTCAATATACAGTAGAGTATAGATCTGTGATATCACCATTCTAGTCAATATACAATAGAGTATAGATCTGTGACATCACCAGTCTAGTCAATATACAGTAGAGTATAGACCTGTGATATCACCATTCTAGTCAATATACAGTAGAGTATAGATCTGTGCTATCACCATTCTAGTCAATATACAGTAGAGTATAGACCTGTGATATCACCATTCTAGTCAATATACAGTAGAGTATAGATCTGTGACATAACCAGTCTAGTCAATATACAGTAGAGTATAGACCTGTGATATCACCATTCTACTCAATATACAATAGAGTATAGATCTGTGATATCACCACTCTAATCTATATACAGTAGAGTATAGATCTGTGATATCACCATTCTAGTCAATATACAGTAGAGTATAGATCTGTGACATCACCACTCTAATCAATATACAATAGAGTATAGATCTGTGATATCACCATTCTAGTCAATATACAGTAGAGTATAGATCTGTGATATCACCATTCTAGTCAATATACAGTAGAGTATAGATCTGTGACATCACCACTCTAATCAATATACAGTAGAGTATAGATCTGTGATATCACCATTCTAGTCAATATACAGTAGAGTATAGATCTGTGATATCACCATTCTAATCAATATACAATAGAGTATAGATCTGTGACATCACCATTCTAGTCAATATACAGTAGAGTATAGATCTGTGATATCACCATTCTAGTCAATATACAGTAGAGTATAGATCTGTGATATAACCATTCTAATCTATATACAGTAGAGTATAGATCTGTGATATCACCATTCTAATCAATATACAGTAGAGTATAGATCTGTGATATCACCACTCTAATCAATATACAGTAGAGTATAGATCTGTGATATCACCATTCTAGTCAATATACAGTAGAGTATAGATCTGTGATATCACCATTCTACTCAATATACAGTAGAGTACAGATCTGTGATATCACCATTCTAGTCAATATACAGTAGAGTATAGATCTGTGACATCACCATTCTAGTCAATATACAGTAGAGTATAGATCTGTGACATCACCATTCTAGTCAATATACAGTAGAGTACAGATCTGTGATATCACCATTCTAGTCAATATACAGTAGAGTATAGATCTGTGATATCACCATTATAGTCAATATACAATAGAGTACAGATCTGTGATATCACCATTCTAGTCAATATACAGTAGAGTATAGATCTGTGACATCACCATTCTAGTCAATATACAGTAGAGTATAGACCTGTGATATCACCATTCTAGTCAATATACAATAGAGTATAGACCTGTGATATCACCATTCTAGTCAATATACAATAGAGTATAGATCTGTGACATCACCATTCTAGTCAATATACAGTAGAGTATAGATCTGTGATATCACCATTCTAATCAATATACAGTAGAGTATAGACCTGTGATATCACCATTCTAGTCAATATACAGTAGAGTATAGATCTGTGATATCACCATTCTAGTCAATATACAGTAGAGTATAGATCTGTGATATCACCATTCTAGTCAATATACAGTAGAGTATAGATCTGTGACATCACCATTCTAGTCAATATACAGTAGAGTATAGACCTGTGATATCACCATTCTAGTCAATATACAATAGAGTATAGACCTGTGATATCACCATTCTAGTCAATATACAATAGAGTATAGATCTGTGACATCACCATTCTAGTCAATATACAGTAGAGTATAGATCTGTGATATCACCATTCTAATCAATATACAGTAGAGTATAGACCTGTGATATCACCATTCTAGTCAATATACAGTAGAGTATAGATCTGTGATATCACCATTCTAGTCAATATACAGTAGAGTATAGATCTGTGACATCACCATTCTAGTCAATATACAATAGAGTATAGATCTGTGACATCACCATTCTAGTCAATATACAGTAGAGTACAGATCTGTGATATCACCATTATAGTAAATATACAATAGAGTATAGATCTGTGACATCACCATTCTAGTCAATATACAGTAGAGTATAGACCTGTGATATCACCATTCTAGTCAATATACAGTAGAGTATAGATCTGTGATATCACCATTCTAGTCAATATACAATAGAGTACAGATCTGTGATATCACCATTCTAATCAATATACAGTAGAGTATAGACCTGTGATATCACCATTCTAGTCAATATACAATAGAGTACAGATCTGTGATATCACTATTCTAGTCAATATACAGTAGAGTATAGACCTGTGATATCACCATTCTAGTCAATATACAGTAGAGTATAGATCTGTGATATCACCATTCTAGTCAATATACAATAGAGTACAGATCTGTGATATCACCATTCTAGTCAATATACAGTAGAGTATAGACCTGTGATATCACCATTCTAGTCAATATACAGTAGAGTACAGATCTGTGATATCACCATTCTAGTCAATATACAGTAGAGTATAGATCTGTGATATCACCACTCTAATCAATATACAGTAGAGTATAGATCTGTGACATCACCATTCTAGTCAATATACAATAGAGTATAGATCTGTGATATCACCATTCTAGTCAATATACAGTAGAGTACAGATCTGTGATATCACCATTCTAGTCAATATACAGTAGAGTATAGATCTGTGACATCACCATTCTAGTCAATATACAGTAGAGTATAGACCTGTGATATCACCATTCTAGTCAATATACAGTAGAGTATAGATCTGTGATATCACCACTCTAATCAATATACAATAGAGTATAGATCTGTGATATCACCATTCTAGTCAATATACAGTAGAGTACAGATCTGTGATATCACCATTTTAGTCAATATACAGTAGAGTATAGATCTGTGATATCACCATTCTAGTCAATATACAGTAGAGTATAGATCTGTGATATCACCATTTTAGTCAATATACAGTAGAGTATAGATCTGTGATATCACCATTCTAGTCAATATACAGTAGAGTACAGATCTGTGATATCACCATTTTAGTCAATATACAGTAGAGTATAGATCTGTGATATCACCATTCTAGTCAATATACAGTAGAGTACAGATCTGTGATATCACCATTATAGTCAATATACAATAGAGTACAGATCTGTGACATCACCATTCTAGTCAATATACAATGAAGTCAACTAGGTTATATCTCAGTGTTGCCACGACATTGATATAGGTTTTTTCGAATTTGAACAATATTTCGGATAGCAAAATTCTATATGAGTTCTTATCAGCAGATTGAAGAAATGTATTTGTAAAGCTGAAAGATTGCATGCAGCGCTGACAGTCTACGAGCAGATGTCCATATATAGAAGTACACGCACACCAGGATCTGAGAAAATGTCACATCATGCTTGTCATTCTGTGGGAAAAAACATTTCTTATTTTTAAGACCGATGTAATATATAATGCCGCCCCCATAGCGGTCGGCATATAAAACAGAATATAAGAGAATATTAGATTGTCATTTACCAATGAATTTTGTGTAAAGATATATGTGGGATCTTCTAAGAATGTATTTAGTTGTAGGACTATTCCTAGGTGAGTTTCAAAACGTTTTTCAGTTTGATTTTATCATAGAGTTCGCCTCTAATTCATTTTCTTGGAAAGCAATTTATCAACCACAAAACTATTTTCTGTGGAAAAAACCTTTTCTGGCACTTACTTGTTTACCGAGATATATGTGCTAAGGAAAATAGGTTACGGCTCTGCATATGGTGCACGTCAAGATCCAAACCGGTGCCTAAAATGTTTGATTTTGTTTTTTGCGAAATTTTGACTGTGCATGTGATTCTACTTGATTTTAGTATTTTCAATTCACCATTTCTCGCTTGCAAGAGGTCTATAGCTATCGTAGACAAAATTATTCAAAATAACTTAATCGCATTTTCTTTTTATATAACTCGTACATAACTAAGGTTTTTTAGTACTATTTAGGAAAACTCATATAGTTGTTAACAATTAGGCTACTTCAAAACTTTATTACTAGGCCTATGTAATGAATAATGAATCCGATGAATTAACTATATTATACTAAGAAATTATTGAAAACTTAAGCGTTTTTCAATAGCTATATACATTCTTCTTAGCCTACGTCTTATGGATAAGTTGATAATTTAAATTTTATGATCAAGAGGTAGTATTCCTTTCAAGATGGGTTTCCTTATTTTCATTTCTTCATCCTTTTTCTATATATTTAATTGAATCCTATGTATTATAGGAGTGGTTTATAACTTAAACGGAAATAGCATTGTCTGCTAATCGCGCGCAAAAAGTCATGTGGTCAGTCGTGTCTTCTGCCATCTTGCTACTACTTTGCCGTTCACTTTATCAAGGGTTTCACCCTTCCATTATTCATTATTCAATTATGTAATTTTCACATTCACATTGTGTAGTCCCCTAGTGCCAAATAAAGTTTATATAGTAGTGTTTTGTTATAAATACTTATATGAATAGGAAGTAGAGGTGTTCTTATGATTGGGTAAATACCACAATTAACTCGTAATTACTTAATTACGAATTGATTCTCGTGATCAATCGGTCACTTAATAAATACAGGTAGTAAATTTCTTCTTTTCAGTATCATCATTATCCAAATTTACGTTTCTGAATAACAAACAACGCGGAATAGAGATGTCCAATAGTCCTGGTGTGTATATGAATCTTGGTCAATTTAACAGAACGACAACCCAGGCTTCAAGAGATGACAGACGTGAAATTTCCCTCCAACAAATTCAAGATGAAGATAGAGGGATGTATCGAAATAAAGATAATGTATACCACTTTTCTAACGGTAACCATATTTTTCATAGCATGCAGTAGCCTACTTTCACAATTAAATCCACAATGAAAATGAAATTTTACGCTCTTCTAGTATTCTAGTAAATGAGAACAATATTTAATTTAATCATTTCTTTGTACAGGGTTTGTAAATGTTTTTGAAACTTGTTATATTAAGCGTTTAATGACGTCACTATCACAAAGGACCTTAATGTAATATATATGAATAGTGACGTAACTAATTTTAATTGGGGAATTGCAGGAACTACAGGCGTCTGATTGAAAATTGGAATGGTGTAAATTGATTCTATCAGAGTCCCCGATACACATACTTGTTTTAGAAAACCTCTTTACAATCCCTTTAATTTATTAACATTTTACCAATTTTCGGACAATTTTTGGATTCATAGCTCTGATTTCTAGGCTTCATAGCTCTTATCTACCTTACACAGCTCTTATATCTACGTTTCATAGCTCTTATATCTTTCCAGTTGTAAGAATGATGGCACACGCCACAAGAAATGATAGAAATAAAGTTTCAATACAACAAATTGAAGAAGACGCAAGGCGGATGGATAGAAATAAAAACAATGTCTTGGATTTTCCAGATGGTATGTACAATTTAAAGCTTTCTGCATTAAAGGTAGTCCGAAACATCTGCCTCTATTCCAACCTCTGGTAGATATTTTGACAGTTATCCGCTGGAGAAGAATCAGAAAAACTAGACCGTTTTATGAAGATTTTCCACTCCTCCGAAGATGTGTTTTTTTCTCTACACCAACCGACAACTTTCACAATAGCTATTAGAGACTGGTATAGCAGGGTATCCTAGTCATTTGTAATTGATAGTCTTTTGTAATTGATAGTCATTTGTCATTGATAGTCATTTGTTATTGAAAGTCATTTGTAATTGATAGTCATTTGTAATTGACAGTCATTTGTAATTGAAAATAGAAACAGAAACGTTTTTATTGATATGACTTTATTTAAAATATCTATTCGCTTTTACTTCAGAATTTGTGAGTAATATTCCGTCAAATAGAACACAAGATTGATAGAGCTTTCTATTGGTACGTACAAACAACTTAATCTATCTTAGTCCATATTTGATATAGTCTTTGGGTCAAGTCCTTAAAAATCCCAATGATACAAATTGCTTAAACCTTTTTATATTGTTTTGCAAGATTTTGAGTTGACTGTGGTATCACAATACGTGTCAGAGACGGGTCGTGGACTAAGCGGAGAAGAGGGAGAGAAGTGTGGATGTGGGTGGGTGGGGTCATTGCTGTTTTCATTATTGTGTGTGTGTGGGGGGGGGGGGGGAGGCATACGATCGCCCCGACATACCTTTGCAGATATTTGAGGGTACTAGGTGGGAAGATCAGAGAGCCTCTCCCTGGAAGATTTTGTTATGTCAGAAGCCGGAGGATACATCTTACACGATTTTGGATTTTTCATTTTTAAAGACCCGAGAGGGGGCCGTGGCCCAAAAGTTACTGCCTAAATACGCCACTGCTATCGAAAATATATTTTGTCCAACTTCCCTTTGCATAGCTAATGACTTGTTAACCATAATTCGCTATAGAATATTTTCGACACTCGAATAATCCTATCACTATATATGGTGGCTGATTTCAGCATCTTCGCATTACTGATTTCACTATTTAAACTGGTCGCTTCTGGCTACCATACCTCTGATTTTTGATGTTTTTGCTAAACTCAATGCTTTGTATCTTATAGATTACAGGGACCTATGAAAAATTTCATGATAAACATCTATAATATTGAGTTATTTATAACCAATTAAAGTATGAAAGTTATTTTGTATATCAATCAAATAAAATTTATAACTTATTTATTTATTTGTTCATTTTAAGTTACTTCGTGGAAATTCTGGATATTGTGTGTCTAACATCTACTTGACACCCCTTAATTTTTTATTGAACTCTCCCATACATGCGTACTTTCTTTAACTTTGGTCTATAATTGTGTATATGATTGGATGAGCTCATTTTTTTAATTAGGGGTGTTTATTTGTCGTCAAATTTAAGCCAGAACTTCATGAATTCTTTACTTGATAGCGGTTGTCCAAGACATTATAGAAGTATCGTATCCACCCATATACCCACGCCTTCTAGCAAAATTCCGGTTTCTGTTGTCAGAATTATCCGAGAAATTCTGATCATATTCTAAGACAGATGATTTTGATTGCGAAACAAATTAGCTATACAAACTGTTCAATTCATTGCAGCCCGTGGAAAGTGTAATGGTACCTCGTAGACCGAAACATCTGCCTCTCTTCCAGCCTTTAATAAATAAAAGTTGAGGCTATCTATCAGAGGCTTGAATAAACGCAGATGTTTCGGACTAGGTGCCTTGGACAGAATGATCAGTTTATACAGTTTACGTAAAAAAATATCAGATGTAGATAGCTGGTTGCATGAACCAGTTCCACATGCAGTACAGTTCCTAGATGTCCCACTTTTTCACATAATATATTTATAGCCAATGAAAGATTTGGCCAGTAGGCCTATAAGAAAGACAAGTGAGTGAGTTGTCATCTGTTATGAGGCGATTCTCCGTTTGCGGTAACTAGAGTTATCGTTCGTTGCCGCAGTTATCTTTCCTTGTTATCAGGTGCCGTGCGTGGGTCTAAACCCTGCTTCAGGTTATGATTTTTGCAAACCAATCAAAACAATGTCAAACTTATGGGTTTATATATCACTCTTTAGAGTAGGCAATTTTAAACGACCGGTGCACATACCTAGATGTGCTAGCCTTAAAGGAATTGTAACGAGGTTTTCTTTAAAAAAAAATTATGTGTATCGTTGGCACTGATAGCATCAATTTGTACCATTACTTGTAAAAAGTATAAATCACCTCCTCTATACAATACAATATTTTAGCGATTTTTTAATAATGTCGATACCGTGGTGATAATAGTTCATCCAGGATATGTGCTTTCTGGATAGTTATCTGGGAGCGTAAAACGAGTTCTAAAGTACAAGGGAAATAACTCAATTAAACCATTCGGACTGCACAAATTCAAATAGGGTATTTTTTCCATTTTAATCTTTCGTTTAGAAATTTATATTAAGGCGAATTTAAATACTTAATATCTTGTCAAAACTATATACTATGCCCTTTTTGTAAAGAGAAAAGAGAAGAGAAGGGGATTAGGCAACTGCAGTACATAAATATATTCTTGGCCTGAGACTCTTGACCACTCACCCCCCACCCTCCCCCGTCACCTGATCTAAAATTCTCGCTGCTCTTGGTACATTCGATTCCGCGATCAGATCTTTCCACGTCCTTAGCCAGACTTGATTATTCGGAGAGGCAAATAATATATCCGGAGGAGAATTTGTGTATGGTGTTTAGTTGCAGTAACGGAACTGGTCGGCTGTCAGAGGGGGGGGGCAATAATTTTTTCCCTGCAATGTCCCCTTGCCCCCTGTATCTACGGGCCTGGATCTTTCCTTCATTAGAGTTTACAAGAAAATGCTGACCCCTACATGGATATTTAGCCTTTCTCAAAATGAATTAAATTTCCGTTTGTAGATGCATAATTTCTTATCTATGTAGCCCTATATTAGACGTTTAAAGGGGCGATTTCGGAAGGGGTGGGAGGGGTGGGGGGGGGGGGGGTGGTTGAGGATTGAGACATGGAAAGGGAAGGAAGACATCGGGTGATGTATTTATATCTTTTCGACTTAAACTTAAAATGATATAAAAATCACAAATCTTTAAAATTAAGGAAATTGACAAATTTATTTTTAAGTCTCAAAAAATGCACACTTAAAATGACAGCAAAATTTATTAACCACTTTCGGTTCTGTTTGCAGGCCCAGTTATTTATTATGATCACAATTTTTAACCAATCAAAATCGTTCTCCTTGTGGAAAACGACAAATTGTTTTATCAATCAAACATTCGTCATAAAACGTATTATTATTTTTGAGAAAAATATCAAAATATATCTTAATAGAAGGTAAAACATGAATAGTACTTCCATAATAATTCCATGTAACTAAATAAGTATTGATTTACACCCAAAAGCGCTTGTATTGTTTTTAAATCAGAGGAAATTGCAAAAATATAAATCATGACGTAGTATCAAATTCTCCCTACCAGCTATAAGGCGGCCATATTGGATTATGGTTATAATCACAAACGGCTGAGCTGATACTGATTTCAATTTTAACGGAAAAACCAGTGTAAGTTTTTAAATTATACCTTTGCTGTTTTGAAAAGGGCAATTCGGCGACAATTTTAGTATTTTATTTGAATTTTATACCTTTTGGAGAATGCTATAATTCTTGCTTTAATCTCAGAAATCTTTCCGTAATCATCAAAAATTATGAAAAAATCAACAATTTTTAGACGAAGAATAAAGCCGTTTTGGTTTATATTTAGATTTCTTTACACGGATAATTATGACTTTTGGTGTTTCCTTGAAATATAGAATACATTTTCTTACTATGTTTCGGTCTTGATTGGAAGTAAAATTTGAAAATAAAATGACCCTCTTTCAACGGGTTTATTGTCCGCCATTTTGACATGAAATCAAAGAAAAACAAAGTCGCCATTTTAATTTTTTGAATTAAGAAAGGAATCAGTATTTTGTCATTGACTGTTCATTTGATTAAACCATTCAGTAGAGACAAATGTTTATGAATGTAAATCTTTGTTCTCAAGAAAGTTTTAAATTGATTGTATCCAATTTTGAAAATATCTGCCTCACGCAATGTCGTAAGGCAATGAAATGTTGATATTGTGTTGTTATTGTTGGCCAGTTTACAGTTATGGTTGAGAATAATTACAGAAATTTTCACATCACAGAAATTTTTAGATGAAATATAAGATGAGCACCACATGATTGATATGCTCCATGGTTATATAATAAGTTAATCATTAAAGTTGCCAAGCATTAAATGAAAAACTGTGAAGTATTTCTATAAGATTAGTCATTTGTGACATAGGCCTACAAATCTATGTATTCTTAATCACTTATCAGTCAGTAAATCAAATAGGCTTAAGAGTATTAAATTGCAAATGAAAATTTACCAATTGAACGCTTGAGCTAAATCTAATTGAGCTTAATGGTGAAAATAAACTCAAATAACACAGTAGAGTATAGCAGTTAGCCTATATGATTATTTTGTTACGTTGCATTTTCTGCGCAGTAGAAAAATTGTTGACTCAAATCACTGATATCTTTTCATCCATACCTACTTTGCGTCTATGTTTCACCTTCCCCTCAGTCCAAATTTTGGAATTATAATTTTTGGTGATGTACCAGTATTCTAATATGATCAACAAATTTGTTTTCCAGGTGTTGCTAAATGTCCATTAGATTGAAAAATGGAGCAGATGAGAAAATATTTGTTATCAGAAGAAGAAATGATATCAATTCATACATGTAATATACTGAAATAAAGAAACTTTGAGATCTAGAGGACCAAAATAATTTGTTCCTTCCCATTGTATCAAAATGGTGAAGGAAAAACATAGTGATCAAATGGATAGAAGTGCCAATATGGAGACTAGTTTTCAGACCAAGTTTCTGCTAGAAGCTATCAGAAAAATAAAACACCAAAAACAAAGACCTAGTCTTGATCGTATTTGCAATGCGGTGAAACACAATTCCAAGTTTAGTAGAGAGGAAATTGAAAAACAACTGGATGTAGCTGTTAATAATGGAGAAATTTTGAAAGTGCTGAATAAGGGAATCGTCTCTTACAAAGATCCATGTCGAGTGTCTCAATTGAGTACAAGGTTATTAAAAATCAGCAAGAAATCAGACTTGACGAAAATAATTTTGCGATCAGTTCGTGAATTGGGAGAACACCAAGGATCCACTCTTAAATCTGTGGCCAAATTTGTGGAAGCTAGTTATAACATTGACTTGCAAGGGGATGCTGAACTCTACAGCCAATTGGAGTCCTCACTAGCCAAAGCATTAGAAAAAGGGGTGGTATCGAAAGAGGGACGGTATATCAAGTTAGTCTTAAATACAACGTTTAGTGAAACAGATTCTAATAACAGTAGTTTACAGGCTAGTTTTGAAGAAGATATTGATGATATAGATATTATTCTTCCTTTTGAAAGAAATAAGGTAAATAACTCCACCCTAATCTCTATCTAAGCATCAAATGTTTTTCTATATTGTCTGTTCTATGCAATGTTTTCCTATGAACAGGTCAGGCTATATATGTATTCTATGTTTTCATTGTACATAAATTAGTTATTGTACATGTAGGGCTACCACATAAGCGATAAGCTTATAAACTGAAATCATATCGTACTCATTTGTGTTGCTATTTGGCATGAGTAGATTATGAAAATCTTTCTGTATGAAATTTAATGGAAATGTCATAAAATACTAAAATTTTATTAGGTTCTTGTTGCTGCAAGTATTTGCACTATTGTTCATTTCATTATCAGAACAACAATTGTGACATTCTTTTGATATTTTTTCCAGAAAAGAGTGAAGCCATTACCAATTTGTAGCTATTGTTATGGTACAGTAGAATCAAATAGAACAGGGGAGAAAGAGGATCTCATCTCATGTGCAGATTGTGGCAGTAGTGGTAATTATCTCCCTTTGATTTAAAAGAAAATTTCTGTTTATAATCATACTTGAACGTGAATAAGAACTGAGATTCAGAGGGTTTAATCTACTGTTCCCCAGATAAAAACTGCTGTTTTAAAGAAAAGTAGACTAAATATTAAGTCCCAAGGATCGAGTCCATCTGCTTGTTTTTACCAAATGATTAAAGACCCATTATACAATGATAACTGCTAAAGGTCTGGGATTGTTCATGGATAAATCGTTCAAACTGTTGTTTAATTCTTTTAGGTCATCCATCGTGTCTGAAATTCTCACCAGAGGTCACAGCTAGGGTTAAAAGGCTACGGTGGCAGTGTATCGAGTGTAAAAAATGTTCCCTTTGTGGCAAATCAGGAGTAGAGGTAAGTTTTCCATATTTTTCATCACAGAAGTTTTACACAGATGCCAGTTAAGAAGTGGAAAGAAACCATTCTTTTTTTTAAAGGAGAATGTAAGAATCGTATATCAGTGTGTTTTGTTTTGAATGGCAGAGATTTTTTTCATCCACCCTAGACGACTGGTGTTTGAGTTTTGAAGCCTCTTTCATTGCTTTGGACAGATACAGTGTTAACATCATTCATTAGTGTATAATTTGATATTTCAGACCAATATGTTGTTTTGTGATGAGTGTGATCGAGGTTTCCATATGAACTGTTGTGATCCACCATTGTCAAAACCACCAAAAGGTAAATATTTTTTACAATTTTTAATATTGAACATACAGTTACCTGTATCTCTAAATTTATTTTCTCTTGAACTAGGAATAATAAGATATTGTACTTTTAAGATTTAGTTACATTGCACACTGCTTGATGCAGGAAGCTTATAAAATCTTCAAGGTGCACAAAGCTAAGCATACACAAAAGCCATTATCTCAGACAGAAGTCAGTTTTGCAATTTTCCAGGAATGTGATTTGTAATCTCCCCTTACATTGAGGATTTTATTTTTATGACGCTGAGAATACAAGTTGGGTTGTTATTCTTTCTAACCTTATATGTTTTTCTGTCCTCAGGAAATTGGTCGTGTAACCTATGTGATCCAGACAGGGGCAACAAAACTGGTCGTCAGGTACTAGAGGCTGCCAAACTATACATGGCAAAATGTCGTAGTTTTGCTCATGATATGAAAAATATGAATAATTCAGCTTCTAGAATGAAGTAAGTATGATTTAGTAACTGATTTATTGTGGAATTTATTTAACCATTGTACCTTGAGTCTGAAGTCTTATTACAAGAACTATCAAGTGTTAAAGTGTTGTAGGCATTCAGCAATACTAATGTGGGTCCATTTAAAAAAGGTTAAAACTATGATGTTTTGAATTATTGTAGGTATCCATCAATTTTGATGTAAATGTGACTTAAATACAGTTTTCTCAAGAAAAATTAGCTTGTTCGTGTGAACTCTCTTTTTTTCAATGTCAATGACAATATTCACAATATTTTTTCATCCAAAAAGTATTTTATTTAAATTTTATTCAAATATGCATTATTAAAGGCTTAGACTGTATTAAACCTCTCCAAAAGTATTCACAATTTGATTTTTAAAGTTATTTAACTCACTTTCACACTATTAACTCATTCCTAATTCAACTTTCTTCTATTTCAGAAGTTCGACCCCAAAACTAGTTCAACATAAAAGACCTGGTAGACCCAGGAAAGAAAAAACTAACGATAAAATGAAAAATGGCCACAGTTCATCTAGTGATAGTGGGGAGAGTGATGATGATACTCTGCCATTTCAGACTGATGATTTAGGAGAGGATGGTCGACCAAAAGGATTAGTGGATGGACTTTCTCGATTCTTCACTCCTACAAACAAGCGTAAATCTCGTGTATCTCTTAGTGCTTTGGACACATTTCCAATGGTTGTGAAAAATGGACAGAGACAGAAAACTAGTAAATCTCAACGAGCAGCCAACAAGCTGTTAAAAAAATCGAGAATGTTACAAGTTCATAAACGTCGGAAAAGTTGCGGAGATTCTCCAGGTACCAACCAATTGAAGGGTCTCTTTGATGGCCTGTCTCATCTCTTTACTGCCCAAGGGGAGAGGAAACGCAATAATTCCCAATATTCCCCACCGTCAAATTTTCACAAATCAATTTGTATTTCAACACCGGTATTAGATAGCCCTAGTAGCAGTAATCTAGATATCAACGATGTTTATAATTTTGATTGTCTTGAAAGCCCAGAACCATTACCACCTTATTTTGGGATGGGCATTGGGCGGGGGAGGGGTTCTTTCAAAAAGCACAGTTTTAACAGCACCAGATTTCCACCATTTAAGAAGGATGTAGATGATGCTGACTATGAGCTAATGGACAGACCTAGTAAAGGCCATCGCGGTCGAGGCAGGGGAAAGACTAAGGGTAAGATATAATGGTCGGTTCAGGGTACCGTAGCTAGAAGTTAGTCTGCTATTTAGAGACCTTTATACCTACTAATTAACAAGACAGACTATATAGTGATTAATATATGACAATCAAATACACTGCCACAGCTAATATATCCTTTTGGTTTTTACTAATCTCCATAGATCTATTGTATCTTTCGTTCATATTGTCAATCAACAAATTTAAAATGTGATGATGTTTTTATCCGAAAGCTTTATTATTCAAAACTAAAAGAGAAGTCTTGAGATAAATATTTTCTAAAAGGTACCCATCATGGATTGACCATTTTTGGCATATTTTTGAGTCGAGTCACAATTGTGTAAGAAAATGATTGATAGATATCCTTTGAAGCTAAAAATGTCCATAATTTTGTATATTGAGCAACGAGTGAAGATTACAATAATACAAGATTTTTCTAAAATTTCAAATTTTCACATCTACACAAAGTTTTTAGAATTAAGGTTTAACTTGAATTCAGTAAAAAATATGATTGATATTAAACAAATGATATAATGATTAAATAGACCTATGGATGTAATATTGTTGTTGTATAAATTTGGTCTAGTTTTAAAATGATATTGTGTTTAGTTATATATTATTTTTGGCCAAATTGGACTAATTTTTTGTTTAATTTAGTTTTGTAGAATTATGTGGCATATTTATTTTATTGTTGTAATAACACTCTGAGTTTTTTTTTTCTTTTTTTTTCAAGCATGATACTTAAAATACATGGTCTTGGGAATTACTCAATCAGTTACTTAGCAATGCATGTTGATTTCATAATTTCATTTATTTTTAATGAATTATTTTCAATTATTCAATGTTTTTATTTATTAATTAAACACTATGTTAATTAATGTTAATTGGAGTAAGACTGTCATATTACTGTGTTTATCAAGTTGTATTCTATATTTTGTAGTTGAGAATATCAAGTCTGAAGTAGACAATGATGTTTATACACCAGGCGTTACTGATGATGATATTGAAATGTTCCAGAAGGCTAGAGATATGGCACAGGAGGCTTTAACTCAGGTATACTATTTTCTGTTGGTTAACTGCTCAGTTAGTTATTTCACGTTATGAGATATTATAATGTTGTTTGGTTGAGGACGTAATCTGTTTTTATTCAACGTACCAAACACTCGATACATTTGTCCATCGTTGCATCAGACGTAATTGGTCATAGGTTTCAGGGTTCCACCTTCTAATTTTTTCAACCCAGTTTCCCCCTGTCATAGATGCAGGTTGGAGGGACTAACTTGGAAAAAGCGTCTAGTCCACAATAAACCAAAGCCCTGTGTACTACACAATCTGTGCATGTTAACAATCCTTTGACAGTTGGAAATCGATTTGATTGATTGCTTTTTGTTGAGTTTTAAGTAAAATTAATTCCTGGTTTTGCCTGTCTTGCATGAGAATGATAACATTATTTCATGTAATCTAAAATACAACTGATACATTCTTTCAGATTGTTTCAAAGTTTTATTTTTGACTATTTTAGGCAGCATCAAGCTCTGATGATCCCCCACCAACTGAACCTCAGACACGATTTCCACCTTGTATAGAATTTGGTAAATATGACATACAAACATGGTATTCATCACCTTATCCTCAGGAATATGCTGGGTAAGACAGAATAAGACATAATTAGAATAATGATCGCCCAATTTTGTCAAAGTCATAATTGACACACACCTCTACTCTTTATTATATTTTTTTGTTCATTTCAATCAATATGATTTACTGTAATGTTTGTTTAACAAGTTTACAAGTGAAGGCTTTGTGGTTCTAAAAATGGCTATTCTTTCATGAGATTGTCAATTTGAAACACTATAACATTACAAAACAGCATGATAAATCTGTCCCCCTTTTAGATTAAACTTGAATTGTCTCTGTCAGGTTCATAATTTTGATTTCTATATTCTATTTTAGGCTACCAAAACTTTTTATCTGTGAATATTGCCTGAAATTCATGAAATCTAAAAGACTGCTGAAACGTCATATGGTAAGTTTTTTGGAATATGACCTCAGCATATTTCTCTCTAGTTTACTAAGTTTACAAGTCTTGTCCTGGCTGCGTATTCTCAAAACAATCTTAGTGCTAGGATGTTCTTAATATCTTACACAGTTTCTAGGATATCCCAGCTAAAATCATTTCGAGAATATGTCGCCAGAATACTAAGTTAAGATGAATAAATTTTGTAATGATGAAAAAAATTAAATCATATTCCTTAAATCTGCGTGCACATCCATTGCTAAATGTGTTAGAGGCTGACCTTAAAGATGACTAGAAGCCAATTTTCAAAGACAAAAGAGATATTTTTGTTTCCTGTACCAATAAAGGTAAATTCCATTTGGAAACATGATTACTAAACAATTTTATCTCCCACTTTAGTATTGTGGGATTTGAAATGAACGGTAAAAATTTAATTTTCCTTTGGTTATTCTCTTTTCAGACAAAATGCCCATTAAATCATCCACCAGCCAATGAAATTTACCGTAATGGCGATATCTCAGTATTTGAAGTTGACGGAAACGTCAGTAAAATTTACTGTCAGAATCTGTGTTTATTAGCTAAGTTATTTCTGGATCATAAAACTCTGTACTATGATGTTGAACCATTCCTGTTTTATGTTTTAACTCATAATGATAGTGAAGGATGCCATTTAGTTGGCTATTTTTCTAAGGTGAGTTTCAATTTCTGTTTCCAAAGATTTCTGTTATTTTTGACTATGTGCTCTGTGTAGAAGCCATTGCTGTGAACCCTGCTCTATGAAAGATTTTTCTTCAGTTAGAAGTAGAGATTAGAATATGTGGCATTGTCCTAGCATAAATTCTCGTTCTTATGATGGAGGAAGATGAGGACGATTGCACCATTCCAATTTTCAATCAGGCTCGTGTGGTTCCTCTTAATATCTTTTGGCCTTGACGTTATTGAGATCATTAAACTCTTAGTTTTAGAAAACCTCTTTACAAACCTTTTAATTACATTGAGAATAAGAAAATATATTATCAGTCTATATCATATCATGTATTACCATAACGTGTATAAATTTATATTATTTACAGGAGAAACACTGTCAACAGAAATATAATGTATCTTGTATCTTATCAATGCCTCAACATCAACGTAAAGGTTATGGTAGATTTCTCATTGAATTCAGTAAGTAACATAAGTCATTAACCATCATTAGAATACTTATTGAAATACATATATAAATCGTGATAAATTGGTATAATTAAGTCAAACAAATTGTGGAAGATTAGCGACCTTGAATAAATAATCTATTCTCATACTTCCAGTCGATCTAGCCGTAAATTGGTAAGGATAATCTGGAAAAGATTATTGCCAAGGAACTGCTGATAGACTGGATTCTAGTGAAACTTAGTTGTTTTACTTCTAAACTCTCTGGAAGCAGAAGTGACATTTCTAGTCTGTATTTTCAGGTTATTTATTATCACGTATCGAAGGTCAACCTGGTTCTCCAGAAAAACCCTTATCAGATCTGGGGAAAGTATCATATCTAGCTTATTGGAAGAGTATAGTATTGGATTATTTATCTAAATTTACAGATAGTAAACTCAGTATCAAAGGTTAGTAATATTTTTACTTTCAAAGATATTTCCGATCAACTCAGAATTTCTGACATCAGACCTATCAAAGGCAACTGTATGTGAAAACATACATTCAAAATTTATCGAGAGTCAAACAAAATGAATTTTAGAAACAGTATTCACATTAAGTATTATGAGAAAAGGAGACCTTACGTCAAGTTGGATGAATGTGTGAAAGAGATCCTGTGAAAGATAACATGCCTCATTCTTATCACCTAGTATGAGTAACTTCCTCATGTACTAGTATCTGTATGAAATAGGATAATAATGTGCTTTTCTGATTTGATCTCTCTATTTATTTGAATGTTATGATTATTTTTTAGCAATAAGTAAAAGTACTGGTATATGTGCCTGTGATATAGCTCTCACTCTACAGAATCTCAACTTAATCTCAAAGAAAGATGGAAAGTAAGTCATTTCTTCTATTGTTCAGGGAACAGGGCACTCTAATGTGCATGTAGAAGAAAAGTTCTACTTCCATTTTATATCAGTGTTATGTTGGCACTCTTTGTTGCATAAGACTCTAAAGAGACCTAATTGATATACAATGTAATTTGCAAGTCCATCATAGAAAATGCACTGTGTTTCATTAAAACATGATCTAGAAAGCCTGCTTTTTTATTAAGGTGCCTTATAGTTATTAAAAATTAATCCACTGTTATTTACATTCCAATGACAGTTAAATATTTGTATGATTCCTCCTATGACACACTGCATGGTATTGACCTATAACTAATTTCATTTACAGAGTTGTCATTGTTAAAAATGACAAGATGATAGAAGAATATCTAGAAAAAAGTAAAAAGGTTAAAAGATTAGAAATAGACAGTGAATGTTTACGTTGGACTCCATTAATTACTACTCATCAGTTACAAGAAGAAGAGGAAAAGGTTGAAAATGAGGTTATTTAGCATGGCTGCTTTAGTTTCTTTCTTTTTATTTTTTTTTATTCATTGAAAACCCATCACATTGCTCATTATTTTCACCTGTATCTTTCCCGGTGTGTGTACTAGTGTCTTTGTATTTGAATCATTTTGCATGGCGTGGATTGTTTAGGAAAGGTGTCATATATAGTATTTTATTAATGAGCACAGCATGAGAGATGCAGGGAAAACTAGGTTTGGAAGAGCTTGTATGAGCTTACACCTATTTTAGATTTTATCATGTGGGAGAAAGAAAGTGGAGATCAAGTTGCTTTGTATGACAAAGGCCACCATTTTGATACAAATTGTCTGCATGACTGACTTCACTGACCATAGTGAATGTACATTTTCATGTATTTTGTTGTTATGCTAAATTGTAGTGTGTTAGAGGCATTAATGTTGATTTAAATCCCCTCCACTACAAGAAACCCTGAGAACCTTCACACAATCCTTTGAAAATCCCTTTAAAATCTCATTTATCAGACCATATCAGTCACAATCATTCATTAGAACCATGTTTTCTGTACTGGCTATTTCATGCTTGCCGCTTTATTTTATACTAAACATACTCAATTTGGTTGTTGTAAGGGTAGAGGAATTGTAAGACACAGGCATTTGTTTCTATTTCCAAGTACTTTAGGCTATTTTGACTGTGATTATGCTTACTCTGCTTGAAGGATAAACAAATGCCTGTGTATGAATGGGTAATCTGTTAATGAAATACTTGTTTCGAAGTGTCTCTGATTGTACACTTTTCTTTCCATAACTCTGGAATTTTCACATTTTGTTGGTTTCATTCAGCAAAATTCTCAACCATTTAGTAATTATTAGTTTAAGTCAGCTATATACAATGCAAATATGACTGTCCATTACTTAAACTTGTCACTTAAAACGAGTGACAAATAAATCAGTGACATATATTTCATTAACAGATCATTCAGACATTTCTATTTGAATGTATTGTGAACAATATGACCTCTATTATACAACAACACCTATCAATAAGCCTGTATAAATAATGACCCTATTTATATGTAAGATGTTTTCTCTAATCACAGTTAAAGAAAGTCAATGAAGAAGTTGATGGTATTTGTGAAGATAGTAAAGATGATAGTCCAGTTAAAGTCAGGAGTCCTACACCACCTCCTGTTCTTAAGAAAAAGGTAAAACTTTTCTTAGATTTTTTTGTCTGTTACATTGGCCCCTTAGTCAATGATCCAGGGTTCAATCCTGGCATAGGTCGTATTTATAAACCTGGTTGGGACAATCAAACATAGTTCCAAGCTGTGAGACAGGCTGTGCATGTTAAAGATCCCTTGAATGTTGGAAATCAAAGATGATTACTCTAAAGCTGCTTTCCTGGCAAAATTTCCCTCGTTGTACACTGCAAGACAGCTGGCTTCATGAACCTAACCAGTGCAGTAAAACTCATGAAAAAGACTGTCTGGCTGTAGCACAGTTTTTTAGAGCTACGAAATCTTTACATGAAGTACAACTTTTGTTACAACAAAAAACTGGTTGTCATGAGTTTTAATCTCAGCCGGCATGTGGATTTCTGGTGACCGTGAATAATTGTGTGATGTTCAAGACTAATTGATCCATGTCATCTTTTCCAGCCTGGAAGAAAACCTGGAAGAAAGAGACTAAACAGTTCATTAGATACTTCTAATAATAATTCAAGTGAACCTGACGCAAAGAGAAGACGTAAAAATGGTGTTGGAGATATCAGAGATTATTTCATGACAGGTTCGTTAATAATCCTTTCATCATAACCGCTTCTCTTCAGGCCTTCAAATATGTCATTGGTTGCTGAAGAGATTGTGTTTAACTCCCTTCAACACTAGTTACCACTCTTCCAGCTATATCGTTTTGTGATAAACAAAGCATTTTCCTTTCTTTATTGACCTTTACAAACGGCTATATTACTTTGTAGCAATGGTGAAGCTGCTTTTAGCAATGTCTTAAAGAAATATTGGAGTTCAGGGTACATGAAGGTTTACATCCAATGTTCAAAAGGTTTTTTAATGAAATAATGTCTTTTTCTATGAAACAGAAAAATGGTCTTAGAGAATTTTGTTACACCAGCTGAGTCAAATATACTGCTCTAAAATATTTATATTGATTATTATTTTGTAGATAAACCTCTGACAAATGGAGTCAATAAATCTGCAGTAGGAGTCAACAATGGAACCCCAGTGAAGAGAGGACCTGGCAGACCAAAGAAAGAGAGACTCCCCATTCTTGATAATGATTTAATCATGGTAGAGGATAAATCAAATTCATCTCAGGCCCCAGAGCCCCCTATAGAGAAAAAGAAGTCAGGGTGGCCAAAAGGAAGACCAAGAGGGCCTAGGAAGAAAACACAGAAGAGATTGATCCGATCACCAAAGGCAAGCATAATTGTGGTTACTTTTTCTTTAAATCTGTTACATTATTATATTTAGCCCTTTAGCTTAGTGAATGTTCTGATATTCACAATATTATGATGCTTTACAACCACATGGACTTTGAAATGGCCATTAAAAATGAGGTTATGTAAAGTTAAAGTCTGATGATTGGTCTTTTTGAGGAGATGAGTAGAGTAATGGTGCTGTCCTAGCTAGAATTACCCTCGTTGCATACTGCTTCAAGGAGCCTGTCTTCTTTAGTCCAATGAGGTGCATGATGGTAGGACATAAAACAAAAAACTTTCAGAGCCAAAATGAAATGTCTTGCTTTTCTGCACCTGATTCAGAGCCTTAAGTTATCTCAAGATATTTTTTGAAATTATAAATTTTCAAAAAGAAATCTTTAATAAAGTTTTATATCCCTTCACCTTTGTAAGACATTATTAAATTTCCAAACCTGACACGTTAATTGTCCTTTTCTTTCAGCATTGGAAGAAAAAGTTAACAAATGGAGTCAAGAATTCCAATAATAATAATAATAATAGCAGTAGAAATCATTCTCTATCTAACGGTGTAAAATCAGACAGGAAACTGAGTGATAATAGTGATAAAGACACTGATAAAAATGACAGTGATGACAATTCTCAAAATGATGAGGAGGAGGAGACAACTAGATCTGAAACAACGGAAATTGCAGATCGTGAAGAGGAGGAAGTTGAAACTCAGAATGAATTACCCATGATTCATTGTGATGAGCTGGACGGTGATACAGCATGTGACGGTGATGATGAGAAACAGTCTGATGATGACGATGATGATGATAGTGATTCTTCTTCATCATCTTCATCATCATCATCATCTTCATCTGATGAAGAAGAGGAAGAGGTATATGAAGGAGTTGATCCAGATATTTCTGCAAATCTGGATGAAGATACGAAAATATCTGACTCTGCATGTAAGTCTATTGAAATGGCAATTGAAGACGATGAAGAAATTCAAAATGTTATTGAACCTCGACCAGAAATCAAATCAAATGAGGCTCCGTTACTTAAAGAAACCAACAGCCCACTAAGTGTAGAGGATGTTACGGAGCCTGTATTGAGCGTGTCATCCAGTGTGCCGGAGCCTAGTCCAGTAATTGAAGTTCCTGATTCTTCACCTCAACCCGACAGTGATAGTCAGCCTGCTCCCTTATCACCTCAAGTGCCCACTCCGGAATCTGTACGTGCTCCTCTTTCCCCTCCAGCGCCTCTCTCGCCTTCTGCTCCTTTATCACCCCCAGCCCCACCTTCAGCGCCTTCTCCACAATCAAAATCAGAAGATGAAGATTTAGATGATGAACCTGAGGAAGAAGAAAAGATAACTCCACCAATTGTTAATGAACTAGACAACAATAAACCCAGTCCAAATGTGGAAGAAATAATTGATAACAGTGTACACAGTGTTCATAGTATACAAAGTGTTCATAGCGTTCATAGTGTACATAGTGTTCATAGTGACAGTGGTGGTGGTGTTCCTAGTGTTAACAGTGAACAGGGTGTTCGGACTATGGAAGAAAATGTGAACACCACATCACCCATTAAACATTCTACAGAGCATCATAGTCCATCATTGCCGTCGCGTGATAATCTGATGACAGCTAATAACTATAAAAATACCTTCTCTAATGAACTCCAGCAAAATATAGAACAAATAGACGATAGTAGGACAACTAACTTAGTGAGTGAACAACTAGCTACAGCATCAGAGACATTGAATATTCATAATCCACGATCAAACGAGGCTCCGCCCCCTCCAATACAACATCAACAGCAGCAGCAACAACAAGCTCCTCCCCATCAACCTCCACCTCAACAACAACAACCGAATTTAACCCCAA
This sequence comes from Lottia gigantea, assembly GCF_000327385.1. Lineage (NCBI taxonomy): Eukaryota > Metazoa > Mollusca > Gastropoda > Lottiidae > Lottia > Lottia gigantea. The sequence continues at coordinate 3,923,497 of NW_008707001.1, read as the reverse complement.
CACGCACACCAAGTTGCCCACCAAATCTTTCCCCCTATAACAGCAATGTTAAAAATGTGTTCTCTCCTCAATCTGCTCCTATTAACAATATGCCAAGTTCTAATGCGGGTATGACAAACACAAACTATAGTGAAATAGACGTCACACAGCTGGGACTGGAATCGCCAGCCTCTATAAGTAGTAGTGAAATGGCCAATAATTCAGTAGGAAGTGTTGAAAATGCTCCAATCATGTCAATGAGCTATTCAGACTGTGCTATGCAACAAATTCAGCATATGCAACAATATTGCAATAATTCGCGACCAACTAGATTTATGGACACAGTGAATCCAATGGGTCAGGTACCCATGCCAGTTAGCAGCACACCAAATCCACATTATATGCCAACTGCATCGAACACTAACAATTATGGATCACCTGTTCAAAATCGATACAGTCCTACAATCTTGCCACCACCGCAAAGCACCCAAAGACTAATGCATAGTAATACACCATGTGCTATGTTGGGACGCCAACAATCACAAACCCCTACATATACCCCTAATAATATAGGTGGTAGTCTCGCTAAACTTCAACAAATGACTAATCATATTGACAATATCATGCCAGAAACTATGCCAACCCCTCCCCCTAATTTAACTCCGCCTCCTCCAGTGAACATGACTCCTCCCCCTGGCATGATCCGTATGACAACTCCACCCATTCCTAATTTACAACCCCCACCTCAGTTATCGGCTTCTACGTTAATGGCACAGCAATGTAGTAAATATCAACGAAGACAATCTTCGTCATCATCATCATCTTCAGCCTCCGTCAGAAAGAGTCCTAGTGTAACGCCCAATGTGACAGTGAATCCAAATATGACATTTACACCAAATGTTACCATCCAACCAGGATCTGGAATGTTGCCGCGGTATAATAACATGTTCAATGGCTATCCAATGCAAAATACCATGATAAACCCTGGCTATCTGACAGCTAATCATGGTTTCTTCAATCAACAGCAAATTCCCATGCAAATGCAAATGATGAACATGAATATGCACATGCAACCTCAACGATTTCAACAACAGATTCAGCAAATGCAGCATGGTCAACCCAATAACCCTATGTATGGATATGGGTATGGGTTGCCAATGAATGGAGTCATGAGAAGATGAACTTATTCTGAGTTTAGTGATTAACCTTTTGAAAACTGAGATAAACTGTTATCAGGGGGAGCTCCTGATACTGAAGCATAAGACTCGAACATTTGATAATGGCAGCTTCTATGGCAATTATGTGGCTGGTAGAGAGGTGTTAATTCCAGTTGATATCAGTTGTTTTTCAGTGCTCAAAAAGAGGTCAGTGGTTATCGTGTGGAGTTCAAGGATGTTAACTGTAGTGCTTAAAGTGCCAAGTCATTTTGACTCTACATGTAGAGAATTTGGACCCAATTTGTAACCATTTGACTACATGTAGCCAATTTGACTCTACATGTAGCCAATTTGAACCCAATTTGTAACCACTTGACTACATGTAAACATTTTTACTCTACATGTAACGATTAGTACTATACACTCAAGTCAATTCGGACTCTACATGTAGCCAATTTAACTCTACATGTTGTCAATTTGGGGACTCTACTTTGGTCATGACCTAATGTGAAGTATGAGTTATTTATTGTTTACTCAGAATGTTATGATATATTTTGTTATAGTGTGCTATATAGACTGGTTTGTAAGATACAAATCTAAATTATTTCATTTGAATTACCAATATTGTCTTAGGCATAGGAACTTGGGATAGTGGGAAGAAGATTTGTCCTCTCCAATCCTTTTGCCATGGAAATAACCAATGTTGTCTGAATTTTTCAATTTGTTTCTCAAAACTTAAAACTTGGAGTACCCTGCTCATTCCAGTCCTTATGCCTTTGATTATTGCATATTGTTTCATGAAGTACCTTTTTTACATTTTGATCCTTGGACAGAGGTTGTGTCCAATTAAATCTAAACTCAAACCTTGGCTATTCCTTAATTGTAAAGATGGTGGCACAAGGACTGGATGTATCCCATCAATTATAAACTTTAAAGGCGGTGACACACTAGGTCATTATCGCTGATGAACCGGAGAGATTTGTCTTATGTGTCCAATACATTGCTTTAAAAGGCTGACTTAATTCTCTGGAGTAAGAATTCTGTGATCATTGTACATATTCTATAAATAGTAAGCCTATAATCTACAGGGTAGTCCAAATACATTACATTCTTGTAAATAGCCCCGCTCACTTTCTCTTGGTACACTCTTTACCCCGTTTACTTCATCAAAATCCGGTGTTGAGACTGACAAAGGAATTATGTGAAGATTCTGCTTAAGTACAACCCTGGAAACGTATTCTCAAAACGATCTTAGCTCATCTGGAGAGGTCCCTGTTTCTCGACAAATTAAACATGAGAAAAATCTCTGCACCAAATTGTGCATAACATTGTGCTTCCTTTGTGAAAAGGCATTCAGAAAACCCAGATTTCATCTATAAGAGGTTAAAGATAGTCCAACAGATTTTGATGAAGTAAAGCCAATGTTGTCATTGTGTAGAATTGATTCCAGCTGATGTCTCAGGATTATTATTATTATAATTATAAAAAAAAGATACTGAAAATAGTAATTATTGTAAAATAATCGATTCTATTCTTCCTTCCACAAAGAGTCTATCTCATATTTTTATTTCTCTTTCATTTCAATAACTTGTACCTTGTGCAGTTTGAGATAATAAATTATTCAACAAGTTGATTTTATTTGGTATTAGTCTAAGGGATTAAGGGTTTTCTGGACTTTTTATGTCTATAAAGACCATTTATGGCTTCGATTTGCATCATTACAATTTTCCTTCAGATGTCTGTTTCTTGTAATCATAGATATGTTTAACCGGATACATAACTATGGTAAAATGTGCTCATAAATTACACGCTTAGTTTTTGTGGAATAACAAGAACTATAGACGTGATTGAAAATTTGAATGGTGCAAATTGATGCTATCAATGTCCCCAAAACACATAAAACAAGTTTAGAAAATATACATGTATGTCAATCTGTTAGGTGTTGATACTTGGGTCAAGTAACAAGCCTTACTAGCGTGAAGCCTGTGACGATGGGGCACAGAAACCTGGTGTACTGTGGGTTGGCAGGACAGAAACGGGGGGTTGACAGGATAGCAAACATGGAATACCCTGTGACGATGGTGGGACAGAAACCCGGGGTACCTGTGGCAGTGGGACTTAAATATATTTGTTGATAGTCTTCAGAAATACTAGAAAATCGCACAAGTCTTTCAAAAATATGTGATAGAGAAAGTCGTCCAATTTACCTAGGCTTCTCAAAGAATCAGAATGCGTCTTCATTAATTCTTCTTCGTATCCTAGAAAAATGTTTCTGGTCTCCGCGGTGTAAGAAAGGCTTCTGATAACGTGCTATTATTGGAAATATGACTTCACCTTTAATGAAAAGTATATTTTCAGATTTCTGGTACTACTAATGGGTGAATGCTTTGTCCCATCATACTCAAATGTATTCATGATTTCATGGCAGAATGGGAAAGAGAAGTATCTCTTCTTTGTCCATTACTCCCTCTCACCAACTTATGTATAAGTCCATCCTAAACCCACATTTCCAGGAGTAATTAAATCCCAAATATTACGGTTCCACCGAATTTGTACGCGGGAAGCGGACTTCAACGAGGCATGTGTCATGGTTTTTAAACAATTGCAATAACGATAAAAATTCAACCATTTGTGAACGTAAAGCCAAAAACATTGCCCCCATCGTATCACGAATACGGGATTCGCATGGTCTTATTAACCGAGGAAGTATGACGAATATGGGTGTGGTTTGGACACAATGCATTGCCAGTAACACGGGTCAACCTTGTTGGTGTCAGTTCAAAACCCTGTCTGAAATCTACATGTTCAGTCCTTGTTTCAACTCAACCACCTTCTTTTTCAATACTTCTAATAATGCCAAATTTCCCATAGAAGAAAACCTGACTTGTGGCAGCAGCAATATCATCTACCTCACATCCTGCACAATTTGCCAAAAACAAAATATATTGAAGAAATAAACAATAAATTGAGAAGTCGATTCAATGGCTGCAGTGCGCTTGGCAAACTTTCACAAACGGCCTTTCGTGAAAGTTTCCATACTAGACTCAGTCAGAAAGTATAGATATAATATAGACCCAAAGAGTTATAAATAAGAATTTAACTGAATGTATGTATGTATGAACCTTATCCTCTGATTCACCTTTAACATGGCAAACCGAAGAATAACGAATGGGTGGGGGCCGCTTGATCTGAAACTGAAACTAGGCTAGGAGGCGCCGCTTGATCTGAAACTGAACTAGACTAGGAGGTACCTACAAAGTAGCCATTTTAGCTTACTTGTGCGTAATTGGAGATTATTTGATATTTATCGATAACAATTAAACTTTTCTGCCGAAACAACGGACTAGTTTGGTCTACGTACATTCAAAGTTATTGATTAGCCTAACGATTCGTAACGAAAGAAACTTGTTTTTAACTTTTAAGTGATTTTATCGCCGGACCCCGAAGCGAAGGCGGAAGTGAAAAAGTCAAAATGAATGTAGACCCTCCTGTATTTTCTGATGGAAAAAGGTATGAACAGTATAAAAAAGAGCTGTTGGCATGGAAAGAAATCACCAATGTAGAGAAAATGGGCATTGTTGTAGCCTTAAGCTTGCCTGAGCAGGGAAAGCATGCCCTCATTCGCGAACGTGTATTTGAAGAATTGTCAAAAGATTGTCTAAAGGATTTGAATGGTTTCGAAGTCCTTCTAGCTTTTTTGGATAATCATTTGGGAATGGAGAATCTTGTTGGCTGTAGAGAAATATATGAGGACTTTGATGATTTTAAACGTGTGTATACTCAATCGATCAAAGAATATATTTCTGAATTTGACAAAAAGTATGAAAACATTTTGAAGAAAAATATGGCACTGTCTCCAGAAATGCTTGTGTTCAAGTTGTTGAAAGGTGCAAACTTAAAGAAGGAAGAACAAGATCTGGTGCTTAGTGGTATAAACTTTAAGAATAAAGCCAACCTTTATGAAAATGTTAAAACCTCTCTCAAAAAGTTTAAAGGTGCAGCTGGTATTCAACTTCAACATTCAAATGGAATCAGCAAGGTTGTCAAGACTGAACTTATGTGTCCTCCACCTGCTGAACTAATGGAGATGACCGAGCACGTTTATAGGACAACTCCACCTATTCTTGATAAGCAACTTCCACCTCATTTATCAGCATCTTCACCAAATGTGCCAGTGGATTCTAATAATCATCAGATAGCTTACCAACAACAAAACCCCATGATTAATCCTAACAGTCATCAGACAACTTACCATCAACAAAATCCCGTGATTAATCCTAACAGTCATCAGACAACTTACCATCAACAAAACCCCGTGATTAATCCTAACAGTCATCAGATAGCTTACCAACAACAAAACCCCGTGATTAATCCTTACAATCATCAGATAGCTTACCATCAACGAAACCCCATGATTAATCTTAACAGTCAACCCATTAACAACAATTGCTTCCCAGGACCAATGACAGCTAATCCTGGCGTCTTGTCTCAATACTTTCCTCTGCAACCTGGTCAACCCAACTTTTATCAATGGTAATGGACTTGGTTTTCCTATACCTATACCTATGTATATAGGGAAAATGAACATGACTTGATTGCTCATGAAATAGCTCCTGACTTTTAAAGGAGCATTCCACTTTTTTGTAAAAAATTATTATCAAACATTGTAACTTGTACCTAAAAATATTTCTAAAGTATTATGTTTGTATCTGAGTATCTACTTCAAGATCAAATTGAATTTGTTTAAAAAGGGTTATCTAAAAATGGAGAGTACTAATTGTTAATTAAGCAGTTTGACCTAGTTTTGGTGTTTGGCATGGAGACATATTTCTAATTAATCGTTTATTTTATTTGTAAAATCTGAAAAACTCATAAAACTAAGTAATTATTGAACAACACGTTTTTCAATACTTAATTGCATTTTGATAGATAATTACTTAGTTTTGGATTTATGGGATTATATAAGGATCATGTTATGTTATTTTTGACACCAGGTATATCTACTGATGAATATATGCTCTTATTGGCCAAGTTTAAATTGTTATATTTTATGTTCATTCTAAGAGTAGTATTCCTGTAAGTCCGAACAGTAGCCTACTTCTCTAACAATTTCAAAAAAGGCTTTAAAAAATTAATGGTTGAAACACAATTCTATAGATTTTGGTGTACAGTTTTAACAAATTTGAGCAGAAAATTTTTTTGACCTACAAAAACAATCTGAGTATACACAATATAATCATTCACTATTCCTTTTGATTTTAGATGGTGATTTAACTCTTTGCATTTTAATTTGTTTTATCTTTTGATTATTGGTAATGGGTTTTTTTTATTTGCACTCTACTTACTTATTTGCTTTTTGTACCTTAATAATTTAATAATTAATTCAATAAATTGATTATATTTTAGTATTAGTCTATGGAATTAAAGGTTTTCTGAACTTAATGTGTATCAGAGCCATTTATGGCTTAAATTTGCATCATTACAATTTTCCTTCAGATATCTGTTTCTTGTAATCATAGAAATGTTTAACCAGACATATGATATAACTATGGTAAAAGCTGCTTATATATTATAAATGATGAGTTGAATTACAAGAACTATAGGCGTCTGACTGAAAATTAGAATGGTGCAAATCAATGCTATCAGTGTCCACAATATGCATACATGTAAATATTTAGAAAAATGTCAATCTGTTCAAAGTTGTTGAGATCCGGGTCAAGCTGCAAATCTAGGGGTGTGAAGTCTGAAAAAAAGGGCTACTTGACTCTCAAATGAGTGAACATTATTTCAGATGCTTATAAAAGTTGCACTTTTGAAGAAAAACAATTGAAGATGGACAAATCAACAATTTCTGATCACTTTATTTATATCTGAAGATTATTTAATACATACAATATTTACATAGAGCACTATATTTACATAGCATTTGAACTAAATAATTAAATCAAAGCAGTACAGTTCAATTCATTTCCATAGTTTTATTCGTCCATTCTGGAGCAGTCGTTGATATTTTCTCTATGATATTATTCACTTGAAAACACAGACTCTGTATCTGTTTATCCCAAGTTGGTAATGTCTCACGAGCTGAAATTAATAATTAAATATTAGAACAATTCCCTTAACTTATAGGGGCAAAACGGTTCAATGGATGAGCACTTTTAGGGTAAATGGCATGAATCAAAAGTAATATGCAATCACAATGTTTAACTTTTGAGTTTGTAGTATTACTTTATTAAATCCCCCTTCCTGTATAATGATATATATATATTCGGATTGCCGCACAAAATATAGATTTGGTGATTGATATATATACAGTTTGGTAGAGAAAATCGAGAGATTAGATTGAGGCTTTTGTGAGTGCAGACGATTGTAGCCTGATATTAACCCTGATTTATTATGTAGTGTTGTAACATACTGTGTTCGAGACTTGTTTTATGATATAATAAAAGATATATCAACATTACTATATGATGATAGAGAAGTAAAGATCATCATTACACCTGTGATATACTTGTCAAAATCCATGAGAAGACATTTACCTTCAAAATGTACTATAGAATCTATCTGATCAATATAACCATTCATTCTTCCTTCAGTTATCATCTGAGATGCTATCTTCTCTGCCTTAAATTAAACAAAAAACCAGAAGTAAATATACAAAAGTAAAATGTTAACCAGGAAAGACAGCCTTCATAAATATGTGACACATTAAGATATTCAGATGAGTGGTAGTGAACTCGGTCTACATCTTCACAATGTCAAGCTATCACAAACTTTGCCTTATACCTTGACTGCAATTGTCATCTTTCTTGTATCATGGAATGCAACGATTTGATCGGATTGTAGGCCGGCGAATACAGCCAACCATAACCCTTGACATACAGACTGGTTATTGTTTTCTGTCGAAGGAAGGGTACTTAATGTCTGTATTCGCTAACCAAATTTCTATATTATAAACGTCCGTGATAAAAGAAAAATAGAAGAAAAACGGCTATTGCAGTCATAGTATAAGACGAATAACATAATAGCTGACATTGTGAAGATGTAGACCGATAGGTTTGCTAGGTTTTAAGCATAGGATATTTACCCAAGATGAGTTTCTACCAAGTTCACTACCACAGGATAGGGATAAAGCATAAAATATCTGACCAATCTTACCTTAGCGGGTTTAATCTCTAACAGTGATCCAAGTTCAGAAAATGAAATATTATTATACAGTTTACTGGCTGATAGTAAATTATGTTCTATAATTGCTCTATCCAATATTGTGGAACCTAGAAAGGAGGTAAGATTATGTTGAATTATTGCTCTATAAAATGAATATACCCCAGTACACGTATGGTAATTTTAGATATATATACAAAGGGCAGCTCTGAGTCTTCAAGCCTACAGGTTTCCAAGGGGCCCCAATGTTAATGCCTAAAAGGTCTCTCCCAGCTTGTTCTTTGTTGTCACCCTTCTTATACTCAATTTTCTCATCTTATTTAGGTTATTATATTTTTCAAAGAATTCAAAGAGGGAAAATATATTTAATTTTGTTTTGTATCAGAGTCGTGGGTTCTTCAGTTAAACAAATGGTGTTTAAAAAGTTGAAATTACCATCTGATGTAATAGCTTTCTGATGAGCTTGTAACAAAGATTCAAATTCTTGAAGATCACTGCCTCTAATTATTCTATCTAGGTACCTGTAACAAAAACAATAGCAATTAATATAGAATTTTAATCAGAATATAAATAGGCTTTCAAAACTTTTTAGGTGTATCAGGGACACTGATAGCATCGATTTGCAACATATCAATCTTCAGTCATACGTCTGTGGGTTTTGTAATTTCACTTATCTAAACGTTTTATGATGTACCTAGAAAAAAGACCATTACAAATTATTAGCTGCTTTGCAATAGTGACGTACATCATTAAGCATTTTTATAACAGAATTCAGACATCTGGATGGAATTGGAATGATGCAAAAAAAAGCCATGAATGTCCCCGATGCACATAAAATAGCTAGAAAACCTTCTTTACCATCTGTTTAATATTACAGCCCATATCATCTGCTATTATAGGGCTGATAATTAAGATCAAGGGTGTCCTAAAGGAAAGTTCTCCTTTCTTTATTCATGACAAATTTCTTACATTTTTTCCAGGATATTAAAAGCTGGTAATTGTTGACATCTTTCATCTTTAAACAGAGTGGCCAACATTCTTGATCTTTGCTGTCCTAGAAAATATAATATACAAGTCTCAATGTTAGAATAGTTGACCCCATTTCTATACCATCTGTCCTGATGAGGATTTTATATCTAAAACACATGTCAGCAGCATGAATGATATCTTGTCCATTAATTTAGGACTATTTTATCATTTTTCAAAAGATTTCACAAGCACAGTTATTGTCAATTCTTCTTTTTTGCAATGAAATGTGATATTACAATGCACACAGTTCTCAATTGAAACAAAGTAAAAAGAAACCTACATTTCTATGCCTAAGAAATGTTTTGTTCAAGGGAAAGCTTCAGGGTTTCATTCCATTGCATTGTAAGATGGTGCACACAAAATCCTTTCAAAGTATAATCAAATGAAGATCAAAATGGCCAACCTGCAGAAGCCAAAACTGAACAAATTAAAGCATTCTTTAAAGCTGTCATTCTTTCTTCATCAGCAACAATGGCCTTGTATGATAATTCATTATATCGTTGAGCTGCTTCTATAAATTTCCGTCTATAATCTAATACTCTTGCATAACATGCCTGAAAAATAAGTAAAATTAACATATTAACTGTGTGGAAGAAAAGATGAGCCTTGACAGACCCCAATACTCTAGCATGTCTGTAATATTGAAATAGGGTAAATATGGCATTATTAACTTTATGGACTCTTAGAAAGAAAGAAAAGAAAGAAACAACTTTATTTTACACGGATAACAACATGGCTTCACAGTTAAGGATCCTTTCTACCATCTGGTCCGTGGCCATACATCTTGACATTGATCTTTCCCGGATTATCCATGCCCATTTACAACTGGGTGGACTGGAATTATGAGCGAAGATGACTTATTCAAGGTCATCAGACAATCATACGCCCATTCAGAATTGAATCCACAGAAGCAATTTGCTCGATGTAACCATGCAAATGATGTCATATCAAGAACCAATGCTCTAACCGACTGTGCTATAGAACTTCAAAGAAAGGAGGCAAAATGAGAGTCCCAAATATCAAATTAACATTTCTTCGTGCCCTTCTGTGCTTGCTAGCGAAGTGAGTCACACTGTATCTTGTATCAGAGCTCAAATTGAAGGACATTCTTCACTACCAGAAAATATGGCCAAAATTCAAATTCTCACATTCTAATTTTTTTCTAATTAGTCTCATTATCATCTTGTTTTGAAATGTATTACAGCCATCAAGTTGTAAAAAAGAAAAATATTAATCAATACCTTATAATGAATTTGTAATTCTTCATTTTGAGAATCAGCCTGTAATATGGATGCTCTGTTGATAAACGCCTCGGCTAATACTGGATCATCATCTTCTAAATATAATCTAGCTATCTTTAAATATGTTTGTAATTTATAATCTGTGGTATACTGCCTGAAATAATGTTGATATTGTGAAAAGCTACGATGCCTGACATGTAAATTTTGTAGGTTTATCAATGTTTCCACCCAATAGTACAAAGCATTAAAAAGTATCATCATTTCACTAAAATTGTTCCTAATCGTACATATATCGTAAATTTAACCTCCAATATCAAACAAATTATAATGATGATTAAAATCATATGTCCAGACCAAAAGAAAAGATGAAGGCACTTACTTCTGTCCTGTTTCTAATGGAATTCCAACTAAAACACCAGCAGCCTCCTTCCAGCTTTGTTCATGTTCATAAATATCAGCTAAATGTTGTCTTATGGCTGCAACCTGATAAGTTGAATTAAGTATTAAATTCAAAGGATTTTCTTCCACCAAGGTGGTTGTAAATTCTGAGTTTTAAAAGGGGATCACGACTGCCCACGGGGGTCACAAAATTAGCCATAACTGGGTCGTTGGCAGGGGTAAGAGATAAAAATTGGCTATGCGACCAGTTATCCCCGATTATCATTGACTAGTTTCGTTTGTGTTTGAACTCTTCAGACTGATTAGACTCACCTTGCAGGGTTCTATTTATACTGTTCAGGGACCTCGGTGGAAGGTTTCCGGGGTGTGGGTTTTACCGGGATTGCTGGGGTTCATAATTATTGGGGTTACCAGGGTGGATTTTTACCGAGGTTGAAATTCTCCGAATCCAAAGCTAAGATTTTTTCACACATATTTCTACAGTGCAGTAAGTGTATTTAATGAAAACTGTATTAAAAAAATTGACCCTGTTAAATCAATCAATGGTTTTGAGCTTTTCAGCTTCAGAATTTCATAGTACCTTTATATAATATATGATCAGTATTCATGGACTATTCTTCAGAGGTTCATTTTCTCTCAAATTGATAACTGTTTACCAATCAAGTGATAATTTTATATCTTTAATTCTATAAACATTAGCCATACCTGCTCTTCAAATGATATAACTCTAGAATGTATTTTCTCCAGAGTGAAATGAGACACTTGTTTAGCTATATTATCTGGTAGTTTGGTCAGCTGAGTTGTAAATTCTGTCAATATCTGTCGAGATATCACTAAACTAACATTTTCATTGATCACTGAAATATTGAAAAGAAATTCTTTATCCCATGCCAGTGTCAGAAAATTATCACTTCTTTTATTTTTGATCTTCTGCTCTTCTCAATAAAAGTAGTGCTTCAGTTGGTTGAAAAGTTACTGAAAAAGTAAATAACAAGGCACTGACAATATTATATTCACTAACGAATGAGCCATCTTTCTTTTCAATAAAAGTTGTATATCAGATTCCCAGTCAACTCATCTACATGTCAAAATTTTGTTGGTTAACTCACCTACTAAAGTTAAATTGATTTGATTTCACCTACCTATCGGAGTCAATGATTGATCATTAATTTTATATTAAGCATTTAATGTTTTATATTATGTTAATTGTTATGTACAATTTGACCTCATTATGGAGCTTTTGAGAGGATCATGGTGCATGAAGTACAATAAAGTTTTTATCCTTTTATCCTTATTAATAGAGCCTTAAGAAAAATCATACTTACATGCTTCCACAAAGACTTGTAATGATGGGATAAGCTCAGTACCTCCAGTTTTCATTATTGTTTCTAGAATACTCTTATACCTAAATGAAAATATTGAAGAAAACACATTTAGATCCTCAATATAAGAAAAGACATTTTCATCAAAACTCCTAAATTGGCTAAAATTCTGGGTTTGACATGTCAAGAGGGGTGGGATCTTAGCCTACTCGGTACCGGTACATTTCTAAACTCATTCTGTCTGGACCTTTCAGACAGTGACTATCGTGCCCACAGACACTGTACTTGCCAAGAAGAAGCTTGTATACTTAGTAGAGAACTTAGTTTTTGGAACTAGAACTTGGTAAACAAGCGAGAGTAAAACTTAAAGTGTCAAATGAGTGGAGATCATGATGTTTACATGTAGATCTAAGCTTAGAGAAACGAGGAGAGAGCTTTCCTATCTTCAGAAATACAAAAAAGATTGACGTACTTTTCTGTTACATCTTTGTGCGAGCCACCTGAATGAGAAAGCCCAGCAAGCTGAGAAAGTTGATTTCTTATGGAAGCTGCCATCTTGATTTCTGTCAAGGTGCATTCGAAACTCATACCAGATATGTGTCGGCGTGCGTTCGATAACTTCTTCCAGATCGGTTCCTCAGAACGGAACACGGCTATAGTATCCACTTGGGACAAATAAAATTGCTTAAAGATAGCTTCAATGTGTAAAATATCATTTTCAATAAATATGTTAATGTCTACAAAGAAACGATACAACAATAAAATTCAAGAATAAAATGTTTATTTCAAATTAAGAAGATTTCAGCCCATTAGCCTAGCTTCCAGCCAAATGAATTAACCTAATAAGCCTAGGAAAAGTTGGACTTAAATATTTCAAATGTCTGGAGTTTTTGTTCAACTTATTTAACCCCCTGTTTTTCATTTATTCAAAATGAGCAAAATCCTGTCAAGGTCAAGGAAAGAAATGACCGTCAGTTAGGATAACAATAAAAATATGTAAGACGACTAGCTAGCCGTCTATATTTACGCAAAATGGAAACAGTAGACCTTTTTTTTTTCTTTTTTTTTTCATTGATTGGTCTAGGCTTTCGCAGTCTCATGAAAAACCAAAAAAGAAAATGGTAGTAAGCCGACAGCCCATCATCTTAATCAATTACCGCTATTTTAATCGTTAATTTAATTTTGACTCTCCTAATCTCCCCATTAGGTAAGTGTTGATTGAATCAGGATTGAGTCGAGTGAGGAAATCGTTCGCCGGCGTTATTGTGTTAATTTTCTTTTCATTTCTTGTAATTCGTGATCTTATTAGGAAATAATGCGTAAAAGCACTGCAAATAACTTTGGTCTGACATTGCTTATAAAAGAGTACCCTCCCCTTAAACAAATATAATTGTCTCTTGTGCAATCCGAAACAAAAGGGATGAACAAATTGTTCGGAATATCATCAAGATGAAAATGGATAAAGGCTATAAAACAAAAGCTGTGCTCAATTAACACCCTTAATCTCTTATATTGGCGCTATTTTCATTATTATCTACATGCAGACAATAAACAAAGAATCTCATTCAGCCAAGTGAATATTCCCATTCGATTGGTCAATACTATCACGTGACATACTATAACTGACGCTGTATTTTGGCGGAGTAGGTCATTGAGCAGAATAGTATTTGACAGTGTATCAAGATGGTAAGTAAATCGCTTTTAAATCGTTCAAATTTATGTCCATCCGAATATAAATTCTCGTAATTTTGATACAGGAATATTTTTTCCGCCCGGATTGATGATTTTTGCGTTTGTAGGTCACTGAGATGGAATTTTTTTGGTCAATGTTTGTAAACAATCTTCTTGTTTATTATAGGCAGGAGGAAAAGCCGGTAAAGATTCAGGAAAAGCGAAAGCAAAGGCCGTGTCCCGATCAGCAAGGGCGGGACTACAGGTTAGTATGGTTTATTTGTTTTCCTTATTCATCTTTCATTGCGGAAAAAACAAAATATTTCAAATTACTTTCAATTTTAATTAAACTTTTTGCAGTTTCCAGTTGGTCGTATTCACAGACATTTGAAGAACAGAACCACAAGCCATGGGCGAGTTGGAGCGACCGCAGCAGTGTACAGTGCTGCAATTTTGGAATATCTTACTGCTGAGGTAAGAAACTAAGATTTTGCTAATGCATACTCTGTGAAAATAATGACAAATGATGTGAATTTGCACCTGACTTTACAGTATTTTTATACGAACTTCAAGCTTCGATAAAATGACTTTCCAGTAGAGTTTCGATGTAACAGGCTGCTTTTTGGAATTCTTGCATCATTTGGCAATGATATGCAACAATTTTGATCAAAATATCTCCCAAATCGAAAAAGTTATGCCACTTTAAAAATTGACATGTCAAAATTCGCGGGTAGAAAAATGGCGCGGTCAGCCATCATTTTGAAGCGGAACCGGAAGTAGGGAATTCTGTGTTGCAACAATGGATTTGATTGGTTGTGTTCATTTACATTATATAAATTTATTAAGATAATTTACCAAAAAAATGATCTTACTTACCATACAAATTATTGGTACATAGAATTGAGATGATCTCAGTTTAAAAGTACAGAGTGGGTCATAAATGTTTCACAGAAGTTCAGTGTAATAGTTGCAAAACATAATAATGAATCTCCACTAGGGCGGTCAGCTAGGCTGTTAGAAAGCTGTTCCTAATTCCTCTTTCTAGCAAACATAACGAAATTCTTAAAACATAAAAATGTCATAGCTCCTTACTATAATTCTGTCGTATCCATGGCTGCTAAACCCAAATTGAAATAATGTTTTATTTCAGGTGCTTGAGTTGGCAGGTAATGCCAGTAAAGATTTAAAAGTAAAACGTATCACACCAAGACATTTACAATTAGCTATCAGAGGAGATGAGGAATTAGATTCTCTTATCAAAGCAACAATTGCTGGCGGTGGTAAGTGTCTCTTTGTAACACCAATGGAATATCAAGCTACTGCAGAGCAGTGCATACTTCTGTTTCCATTTGTCAATGATACTGATCTAAGGAAAAGATGGATTTAATGATTTATTGCATTCTGCACTAGTCTGCATATCAACAATTTATCTGTATGACGTTTCGCCTTGTATTATGACTAACTTGAAACTAGTCTGGAAAGTGATAATGGGGATTGACAATTTGTAAAATTACTAAAGCTGTTGAATCAGACCTGAAGTTGTCGGGTTCTGAGTGTGCAAAAATCCGATTGCTTCTCTTTTTTCTCTGTAGGATAGCTTTATGTTCTGCTTTATTTAATACATCACTCTCGAAATGTAGAGCCAATTTCTATTAACCCATGAAATGTCTTAAAATCATTCTAATATATTTTACTTTTATCTTTTCAGGTGTTATACCTCATATTCACAAGTCTCTCATTGGAAAGAAGGGTTCTCAAAAAGCAGCATAATCTTAGTGTATGTTGTGCTGGATTTTAGACTAGCTGACTGTCCAAATCATCATTTCATTTCATCATCGTCATCTTTATTATAGTATCATTTTATTTCATCTCATCACTCATTGTAGCTAATTTTTAACGTGTTTTAAACTTGTATTCATATTATTTGTGTCAACAAAATGACCTACAAACACAATCCTTGGTTTTTTTACTACTACAAACAGACAATGAGAATTTGGAACTAATATTGGAAATGGAATGTTTTAGTGCACCTACTACATCAAGAACGAATAGGGGGAAAATTGTAGAGCTGGGTTCTCAGCTCCATTGGGCATTGATTTATTTTTGGAAAGACATTGCATTTTGTTTCTTGAATAATATAAATTTCAAAACAGTTTCATTGTTATTTATCAGTTACCTCCCTTGGACTATTTGAATTAGTTGTGAACTCTAAAAAGCAGGTAAAATCTTGTAGTATGCTTAAAGAATAAGTTTGCTTTATGTCACTTTATGTTAATTGGTGACTTATCTCTGTATATTCATTGAATTCTCGATTGTGTACATATCATTTGGTTTATTGTCATGTCCAACTTCCATGATGTCCCTTGTGACACTCAAAAGGCCCATTCATGCCAAAACAAGTGAAGATGTGAGAGCGATCATATGAATTGGACAGCAGAATGGGAAATGATGAAACTTTTAAGTGAGCTTGGGAACAACTCATTTCTCGGATTACTATTTATATGGGAAAGCTATAGTTATACATTATCATTTTGAAGACTAAAAGGAGAAGTCCTAACTTTCAAGCAAGATTCAGAACCATTTAAGCATATGAATCTTTCAAATCTTTTTCCATTTCCCAAATGATAGTTACCGTCTAGTCTTCTCAAGAAATTCACCAACTGGCTCAGGACATGAGACCAAAATTTCTAGTCTGTCTCTTTCCACCATGTCGATAATTATGTGCCTCGCATGCTACTGAAAGGAAAATGAGTCTGATTGGATCGTCTTTTGACGATATAACTATCAGAGAATGTTATCTAAATCATGTCTGGGATACAATAATCCGGTCCTGAAACATATTATACCAGACTTTAATCAGCAACAAAAATCTCCAATCAAGATCACTCATGTGCCCACACCATTAAAATACTTTCCAAATTTAAACCCACATTCAGCGCTGTCCAGAAAATCAACCAATAAAAAAGTAACCCATTTACTAAATATTTTGTTGATACTAGATTAAAGTAACAGCACCTTATTAACAGTGAATAATAAAACAACAAATAAAATACTTGTCTAAATATTTATTCATTTAAACAGTTATAAACCTAACGCTGGAATTTCACAAAATTCATTTGAAATAAGAGGATTATTGCACACTTTGTCCAAATGTGAAATGAATAAGCTGAGGACGGACTAGAATTTGTTTAAAATTCAATAAATTAGATGAACTAAGTTGTTCCTTCTCTAGCACTTGGAATTGAAGAGGATTTAACAGTTGACCATCATAATGCTGGTCTTGTCATGAATAACAACTGTCGTAGGCCTACATTGGGCTGTATATGGAATGCTCATGGGTACAAATTATAAGAGTTGTGTCCCTTTTACTGATATAAGATACTTTATCAAAAGGAACAGAAATTTTTATAAAAAAAAACTAATAAGGAGTTCTACCCGGTTGATCAACTTGGACTAAGGAGCGTTCTGTCCCTCAGAGTTATGTCCCTCTGACCAATAAAGACTGCTGTAACAACCAATGAGGGAATGTTTCGTGTAAGTTGAAGTATCTATCACAGTTGAAAATTGAAACATTAAAAATATGAGATGATGCACTATTACAAACTAATAAAAACGATTAAGTATTAAAAAGTCAACTAACACAAGTTCAATGATTGGTGCGATAGAGTTTTTTCTTCTCCAATATGAAACCAGAACAAAGGATTTTTGGCATACTCTTCCATTTGGAGTTTTTAAAGCACCCTTTCAAAGTAAGATAAATTTTTTCCAACATGCACCATCCTCTAGTGTCTTCTTTCAATGTTAAATAAAGCTCAAAAGTGGCCACAGTTGTAGGGTCCATTTCAACGCAGGCAACTTTTCGACACACGTTTTTTTCTTCCAAATTCACATAAAGTACACAACCACGCAGACCATAAGGTTCTTGACTAGACATTCGTAATACATCTTGAGCGATTTTCGATGTAGTACCACAAGGAAAAAGTACTTCACATTTAAACTTGGTATCACGAGCATTTCGTAACGATTCTTCTAATTTCGATTTAACAGTTTTATATTGTTGCATTTCGCTTGCATCCAGAAATGTACCGTAACTATTCAATCCAGGCATATGACAATCTAAAATTAGAAAATTTAAAAATATTGTAATTGTTTAAATACTTCAAATAAGATATGTTAAGATATCAAAATTTGATTCTGCATACGATTTTTCAAGAAAACTGCAATGATAAGAATTCTGACTGGCTAATGCTGTCACTTTTTTAGGGCCTGGGATTGATTTGCATTCATATTTGTTCCTATGTGTAAAAATTTACAAGATAAAAATCCAACAATTCAATTTCATTCCACTGTGAACACTAGATTTAATCACTGAATTGAATGCGAAAAGCATTTCAATGACTTTTTATTAGGCCTTTTTTTAATGAGCTAAAAATAAATACAATTGACTGGTGTCTTGACAGTGACTAAACAAGCCCTAAAGCCTAATTGAGTGTGGGACTTGATCTAGTCTAGATTTAAACTGTTACTCTTTACAAGTCTTTGTCATCATATAATTATAGATTATAAGTAATATTGAAATATACGATGTTTAATTGATCAATTTTAACCACATCCTGAGGTTTTGGGTACAAATTTCTTATTCATCATTGAGAAAGGTGTGTCATGCTACAGTGTGACTGTGACAGGGATGAAAATTCTATCCTTTGTTATTCTATGTCTCATCAACCAACATTTTATAAGATTGTTCCTAATTGACAAAATTTTTCTCATTCTGCCTCAATCAAAAGCAAAATAATCATTTTTATGATAAAATAAGCTTATAGGATAACGGTTTAGTTACAGGCCCTTTTACTGTTAATTTACCAACTTCTTGGGAGTTAAAAGAAATATTTTTGATAAATGATTTTCAAAGAACATGAACATCATTTTCTAGAGTAAAACTTAAGCTAAAAGTAGTAAAAGTGGTCATTTCAACTCACCTTCGATGTCCTGTTTGCTGGTTGATCGATTTTTTTGCTGTTTTCCTTCAATGAAGTCATTTTCAATCACTAAAGAATATCCCTTATTCTTACTATTTTTTCTCGATAATGTTCCAAAAATATCCTTGATTTTAAAAAGCACTTTGTCGATATCAAAAGCAGGTGAATTATCTTTGTATTCCATGTTCAAAACTGATGCGTCTGTCGTCGATGACATTTTGACAGCAACTGAGCTCAATCTCGTGACACTGACAGACGAACGAAGTCGTATTAGAAGTAGGCCGGCTGACCGTTTGCGTTGATGAGTTTTGCTCAACTGATCTTCTCGTTTTAACAGTTTTGACTTCACCTCAGTTAGTCAACTAAGTGCACAAGTCAAAATGATGATTTTAAATGTTTCATACGAAGCTGACCTCCTGCATCGGAGACAGTTGGAAGTCAGTTTCCAAGCCGGGAGAAAATCAGCTGTTTTTATCCAGTGACTTATGTCATTGCATAAATTATTCCAAATAAGGTCAAATAAGCCACGCCTACTTCAGACATCGACCAATCAGATGTGTGCGGAATTTTCCATTTCTGTTCTTAACAGCTCGAGAGTTTAAAGGTCATGTCAAAGGTGAACCGATCAGCTGTGAATTTGAAGCCGGTGGGTAAACAAAGAAAATTGAGTATACAGTTCTTAGTGTTCTTTGTCCTATACTTATTATCATTCACCGGTCTTACCTGTATTAGCCGATTATTTACACAAGAAGGCTTCAATTAATCATTTTGGTCGAAAACAGGTACTCTCAGTCTGCCTTATAGTGGCCACTTTCAACCCCCAAGAATTTTGACTCCATAACAAGGACAGTTGCATTAACAAAGTGCAATGCAATAATAAATGCATTAAGCTGTAGAGTGCAAAATTTCTGATAATGCCACATCTAAGACCTTAAAATGAATTTGCAGTAATAAAGTGGAATGTTATATGAAGTGCATTATGCTATGATGGTGGAATCAATTGTGTGATAGAAAATTTAGTTGCAAGAACAGTTACTATTATAATAAGCTTACAATAAATGACTTTATATTTGCACAGTATGTGCTATCAAACTACTGTCAGGGGCTCTGATCTTGAAATTTAGCTTTGAGTGTTGCAAATCATGCCTGTATAACTATGCCATTGTCATTTGGTATGCAAAGTTCAATATATGCACTTTTACAATGTGCATTTAACATTGAGAGCATTTGAGCCAATAGACTTGAACAATTGATAAAGTTGCATTTATATTATATTGTCACCATCCAGCTACTTTTAAATATGTCTTAATTAAATTCCTTTATCTTTAGAAGTATGTGCAACATGTAAGTTACCTTTTAATTTTGTTGACAAGGGACTGTCTAAAATGGCTCATTAAGGATGACAGGTTCCTTTAATCATGTAGAGAATGGTGGGGAAAGGTGGTCAGCTGGGGGCACCTGCTTTCTGTTTCATTCTGCCTAATTTATCACGCCTATTAATTAACAGGTAAGACATCAATTAAAACATTGTTAGAAGATTCAGTATGGCTTTATACAGTTAGCTGTAATTTTAAATAAAACTATTAAAAAGGTGCAGATATTAAGGGAATGCCCCTAATGAGGCTTAATTATCTTTCCTAATTATGTTAATCTCTTTTTTTTTTAATCTCCTTTAGTGTCGGCAGGTGGTAACATCACTTAACAAAAATTCTTATTTTCCGATTCTGGCTTAGGGCTTGCCTAGTGCAATTATTAAGATTTTGTACCAGGATTTGACAATACATTATATTTTTGGAGTATTTTACTGGATATAGGATGCAATGGAAAAAGTTTCAACCAATCTAAGATGACATCAGATGTGCCATAAGGATGAGTATGCCCTGCTTGGAGTGCTAGCATTAAATTTATAACTTTATGTTTATTGGTCTACTTGCTGATATTAACTGATCCATATTTTTTGTGTGAGACTATAATCAATGTTTATGGATCTTTAAATTGAGAATCTATTACAAAATCAGGTCCTCTTTCCTGTTTTATGAACTTCATTTATTAATAACTTCCACCATAATGTCCAGTATTGAGGGTAACACATAGATATTTCAATATATAACAAGTAAAAATTGGCACATACACCCACTTAAAGTGTTATACAAAGCAAATAGGGTATTGACTGGAGAATTGCCGGCATTAGAAATGGTCATTGGCCGAGCAGTGACCTGATTAGAATTAACTTTTACTGGCCATTGCTCTACTTTTTCTAGACAAGATGTTCTACTAACATTAAGTGATATTGAAGGACATGTTAATAGATAAATATCCATATCAAATTATCCATAGCAAGGCTGAAGTAGAAACTAGACACATCCTTTCAAATGCAAAATTGTTTCTAACATAGGTTATATAATGTTGGAAACCCCATCAGACCAGCAGTTCTTCCAAATATTATCTGGAGGATCTCCAGCAATAATAAGTATCAGAGGCCTGGTAACAAGTCAGAAGTAAATGCGGTATGTGTATTATAGTATATTTTACCGAAATTGGTATAAAACTGTAGATTCTTCAGCATTTAAAAGATAGACAGACGAACGGATGAATATGCACATAGAGACGTGAGGATATGCAAGTGAAGAACTTTACCCAAGTTCCTTGGTTATGGCATTACTCTAAATTGTATTACTCTAGGGGTCTTTGAACTACAAGTACAAATTTCCATTTTAACCTTAACATTCATGAACATTGCTTTAACCCTGTGCCAGTGCCTTCTGTTGGATAGTAACTTGTTACCTTTCAACCACCCTAATCTCTAAGTCGGCTGATTGTAAAGGGTATACTAGGGTTAATGATAAAAAGAAAACCCAGAAATTTGTTATTGAAATGTCAGTTTTATTCCAGTATTAACAGTAACAATACGATGATTAGTCTGTATAAAATATATCATAGACATATATCATCAAATATCTAACAAATATACAGTACAAAGATAAGGCAAAACTGAGGTATTAATAAACGGCTACCAATATACAGAAAGGCAAAGAAACAGAACATATCTGAAGGTACTGATAAAACTGAACATACACTGGCTGTTACATAAACTCATTAATAGAACTACTGCTTCTTTTGTTACCTTGAGTACATTTCACACCACGTTCCCACAGCAACAGTAGGATGATTATCCACATCTAGTCTCCAAAGGATCATGATTTCACACTTTCTCCAATGTCTTAAAGATGGTTTTCCTTTTTTTTTAGTGTCAAATTAAGCAAACTATTTGATTAATTGGTGTTTCTAATGAATTATCATGTATTTTTAATCATATCATTATGTTCTTATTGCATATAATTTAGAGTTTAAAAATGTCCATGTATTTACAGTCTGGATAAGCAAAAAAAAAAGACTTTTTGACCTTTTTTGATTGGTCACTCATTGGAATTCTGCTGGTAATTCTCTTCTAATGTAGCTAATTATGAACTAATTATGGACATGTGAGACAAACTGGTATTTTTCTAAATCATTAGAACACCTCTACTTTCTATCCATATAAGTGTTTGCATTTTCATTTTCATTTTGATAAATGAAAATAAGAGAAACCATCTTTAACTTACAATGTATAAGCATTTACAAATAAAGATATATATGATACAGCAACATGACGTTTCTTTTGCCTTTCAATATATATTACATACAATTACAATACTACAAAATATTATTAAATGAGAAATCTTATTTTTTGGGGCACCAAATTTTGCAGATACAGATTAACCCACAAAGTTAAAATAAGGCAAAAGGGGAACTTCAGGGCTTTAAATGTATAATTGAAAAAGAAACCCCAAAAAACTAAAGTTTGATTGTTGTTTCAAAAGTGAGTCATTTGCTCTGTTCATCTCCATTACGCTACAGCTTTGTGGGGATATAATTTGTAATTATTTGTAACTATTTGTAACTATTCCTATCTTATCAAATCTTTTAAGATATTTTTCTAAGGGTGTGAAAGAAGTGGTTTGGATTATTAGGAAAATTGAGGTCTCATGAATAATAATGATTTCTTATTGCTTGTTGCTAAGATGTAACAGCTAAATTCATAGTTTGACAGGTATATGGGCAATATCCTGCACAAAATGAAAATCACTCATTATCAGCTTCTAAATGCATATGATGTCTATTGAGTACAGGTCAATTAGCAGAATTCAGTCATATATTGCCATTATTTCAAATGAAGGAAGCCGAATCTTGAAAATCATTGGCGATTCGTTTGAGCTACATTTTGTTCTTACTTTATGTGTATTATGTTTGAGGGCCAATATCAAGTCCTTATTTCGACTGCAGGTAGCAAATTATTGACAGTGGATTGGGCTCCTATAGACTGACTGAAGATCCTAAATTATTATTCTACTCTTTGGGACATTTTGTATTGGGCACTGATTTTATCTTTAAGGACAATTTTTCATCAAAATCATAAAATTACTCAGTTGATCTTTTACTATTTTACTAGAAAATTTATTATAAAAATGCTCAAATGTCCGTCTATAGAAATTCAAGTAACAGCCCTGCTATACACTCACTAATCTCTACCGTAAAAATTAACCTATTTTTTTGTGGACAAATACAATATTTACTAAGGACAATGGTTACAACATCTATTGAAGGCATGACGTAAGAGGACATAACCTCTGATCTTATGACATTATTGACCGAATGCAGGTGTGATATCTGGAGTTTGAAGGGAAAAATAAATAAAATTAACAAATATCACTGGTTAAGTAATCATTAATCATATGAACACTGAAACACTGATGTTGTAAATGCCAACATTATGTTTGACAAGTTGCTAGGAAATTTGATTTTGAAATTTAATTATGTTAAAACAATATTGATGATATCTATATTATATAACCAGAGGCCCCTTGTCAGAAATATTGCAACTTGAATATAATTGATAGTATATATTGTTTAAAAGGCTTTAATTTGGTTTGCTGATATTATAGAGATTTGATTAAAATGTAGAAATTAATTAGATACAAGACTCATACATTACGAAGAGCCTGAGTTTAAAGGCTACTAGAAAATTTCATTGCTTCAAGAACAGTATTTCCATTGAAATTTTATATTTGATTGGCGCTACCTCATAGCAGGGGTTATGCTTTTGAAATGAAATAGAATACCTTATATGGTAAGTTTGCAAAATTGCAATAAATAACTTGCAATGTTTCGATAATGATACTCTCAGCTTTGCCAAGCAACAACAAGCCTAATACCATCCACATAAAGTTACAAGCCACTTATTCACATGTTTGTCCTGAATATTGTCCAGTTATGAAAAATTAAGGGTCAAAATGTGAAAATGAGGGAACACATGATATACAACATTGAAAAATCTCAGCACAAAACTGAGATCGGTGATAAATCTAAAAAATACACAAAATACTACGATACACAATATAATAAATTAGAACAAAATCTCTCTTTTCTTTTCAATATATATAAACTTATTTACAATGATACAAAATGTATTTAAGGAGATTGAACAGGCATTTTCATCTTCTGAAAATTTTATTAAGAATCTCCAAGACTAAGAAAACGTAAGTAATAGTTAAAAAACTTGCACAAAATTTTGAAAGAATCTTAGGTCAAGATTGAAGAAATACATCTACAGATGATTGGTTGATTAGACTAAATCTGATATCAATTTAACTTGCTAATAAATTAGCAAATTAAATGACTAAGTTTTGTGAAATGGGCTCTCAATGTGTAGTTAAGATCCATACAAGACTGGAAATAATTGACATGCTATGCAAAACACCCTTATTTTTTCAAATGAACTCTTCTATACATATATCACTGTATCATATTGCTACAAAATATGCATGTGTGGAAGAGTCAATACTATACCAAGGGGTGTCAAATAGATAAAATTGTCAAAATGTTACTATTCTGAACTAGCCTCAGAAAGTTTTTTTTTTTTTGATCATCAGCTTTTAATGAATATTCAAAAGTCATAAATATAATATTGCAAAATTTTGCAAGGTCAGTATACTTTATGATTAACTTGACCTTATTTGATTGATAGATTGATCATAATCAAGATGCCTTCAGGACAAACATATTTATTGCCCTTGAAAATTATTATTGCTTATTTTCAAAAATATGACATCTATTTATCTTCATTTTCATTTATCAGCTTTGATTATGAAAATTGCAATCAATTGAGTACATGTTGGTCTCAAGGTGCATTACAACCAAATCAGCATGTCAAATTGATATGGGACTTAATCTATTGTGCATAATGTGCAATGATATCAGTTTAAATATGCACTCTCTTTAGATCAAACTGCATACTGGCAAAAATCTATTACAGAATTTACACCTTTGTTGCATATTCAATTGCTAATTCTGAATTTAGACATAGAGAACAATAAATCAAATCAATTAAAATGAATAATACTTGTAAACTTCAACATTTCAAGGTTCACATAGAAGCATAATTGTGAGACTTTGTCTCCGAACTATGATATTCCATATGAATTGAAAATGCTGAAACTTATAATGACTTTCAAAATGATTTATTAAATATATCTGAGGTATTCAGATCACATAAAGAAGAGAGATTCTATATTTTCATTGGCATTTCTCAAAAACAGTTCATTTTGTAGTCTGAGCAAGGCTGGAAATGAGCTAATAGACAAGATTAAACACCCCTATTTTTGCAAATTAACTTTTCCCAACACACATACGGGTAATACTTTGATGAGTCCTAGTGACTTATGTCGTTAAAGGTTTACATCTTACACCTTGGTTTCAAGACAAATTTTGAAATGAACTGACAAAACCTCTTGACATAGACTTGAGATATGCATGTGCGGAAGAGTTCAAAATAAGTTGAGGGGTGTCAAATGTGTGACTTCCTATTTACAGCCTTGCACACAACCACTACTTACAAGTTACAACCAACAACTATCACCCCCCTTGTTAAACATTATTATTATTATTACTATTATTATGCTATATTATTGTAAGTTAATTCTGGGAGTTATTTTATTATAAAAATTTAAAAAAATGTTTTTAATGATAAATACTCTATTATGATATATGAATAATGACATTCTCAAAAAATAACTTGTTCCGAACTCCAGCGTTCTGTCGTAAGATTCCATAAACTTCAGATATCTTATATGGGACTCCCCATTAGCTGTTTTATAACTGCTTCATTTTACCAAAGCTTTTGATATCCTCCTCGGGGACTCCTATGTTTTTAACTTCCAATGTCTATTTTCTAACTTCCATCTTGTTCTAAAACTGATATCTTATTGGAAGCTCCTTCATTTTTAACCAACCAACAAGTGGTAACCTTAGTCAGGGCAGTTCTATTTTGGCTCCAAACATTTTCACCTTCATCTGACACATAGTGGCATTAACAGGGGTTTCACAGCAGCCTCTAAAGTGCCTGAAAATGCATGTTGCTGCCATTTCAAAATTTTCTGAAAGAGTTATTGTTCTTACGTCAATGTTGGCACAAAGTGTCATTAAAGGTGAGCAATCCCATGAAAAGATTCCTAAAATATTTCACAACACCTTGGCCAGTGCTTTTACATAGGAGTTTTAACAGCTTCTTCACACAACACCATCTTCTATCAAATGTTATTTTTTGAGAATTAAAAAAAGACAAAATATTGCAAATCACACACAGTCATTAATCTCATATTCACTTCATTCATTCTTTGTCAGGAATTTCCATTAGTACACTCAGAGTATAATCACAACCCTAGACTTATTGCCCTTGATTCTGTCACCATGCTGTATAGAATTCCATCAAACCAAACCATTCTTTCACTGTAATAGAAATGATTGAAAAAGTTATACGAAGTGATACATACTTCTATTTATTGGATATAAGATAATAACTGAACACTATTTTATATATAACAATTAATTTTGAGTTTTAAGGATGTTTTTGTCATGCCACTGGTGAATCTGAGAGCAACTTGATTTCCCATGATGCTGGAACTGAAGTCATCTTTTATAACCTGATGAGTTCCCAGATTTATTTGACCTGAGCACAACGATGACAGCTGTTAGTGCTCGTCTTATATTGAATGTGACAGATCCAAAGAGAGGCTCTGTTTACAGTCTAGCTAGTTGATCTGAGTTCACCTTAATAAAAACTACTGGTATCATTTACAGCAGCACATTATACCTTAAAATAATAGTTATTCATAAACATAAATGTGATGACTTCAATATATGAAATGTGATGACAAATGAACACCTATTATTTTGTCAGTTTAAGTTTTAAGACTGTGACTAACAAACAAATGATTCTGAATCACAAAAGAAATTATGAATTATGATTTAAACGTATTTTCATATCACAGGTAATCATAAAACACTGAAATTAATAAAATAGTTACAGGAGGGTGTGTACTATTGTAATACAGCCATTAATTTTCACTTTATCAGTTAGGAAGGCATAGGATTATATCTCCATATAACAATTGTCTCTCCCAATTTTTTTTCTTCAGCCTATACCCATATTGACTAGGGGTCTGCAGATGGCATGACCTCTCTCCAAAATGTGGAATATCACTTAAAGGCTAGTATTACTGCTGAGTTAATGAAATTATCAATAATTTCACACCTGAATGTACTGTTATATTGTTACTATGATATCATTTATTTACTCAATAATATGACTCAGAAACCAGCATTAATTTTCTGGTCATTATTCAATTGATATACTGCATTCAATACAATTTCAAATATCAACCACATGCATAGTGAGAAATCTGTTCACATGCAAAAAAAAAAAAAGAAGAACTGCATCATATTTTACAAAATCTAAAATTGCTCAACCCTTTGAGGAAATGAAATTAAACGTCATATACCCCGAACTTGAAGTAATATAGCATATGATGTTAACGTGACATCACATGGTAAGAAAATCAATCAGTCTTGAACCCTCCCATATATCCAGTATAAAGTACTTTTCAACCACCTTAATCTTATGACTAAGTTTACAAATCATTTTATAATTTTTGTTCACATGCTCAGTCTCGAAATCTAAGTTGACCAGTGAAGATAGCCAAATTATCAGCCACAAATTTTGGGTTTGATCAGAGAGTTCAGCAGCTATATAATGGACTATTTCCTTTTCAGTTACTGTGACTAACAAAAACCTAGTCAAACTCAACCATGCAATAAGTATTCACCAAAGTAATAAATGGTATTTTGTGTTGGCTTAAAACAATAGTTCTCTTTGATTTGAAATGGTCATTGACATAGGCATGATTCAAGTTATTCATGGATACTATTTATACCTCATGCACTAGTAGTCACAGACAAATCATATAGTTCACTTGACCTGTCAGTTAAACAAAAGATTCATTTGTTTAAAAATAACGATGATCATCTTTTCACCAATTTCATCAAAAACTTTTTTATAACTTCTTAGTGAAGTTTATGAGTTTGCTTACTCATATATTCACATCTGGATATTGAAATTTATTAGTTTTTCAGAATATGATGAGCATATCCAGGCTACCTATTCTCAAAAGAATCTTAGCACTAGGATATCTTAGAAACGTCAGAAGGTAAGTATCATGGACATCCTAGCGCTAAGATCATTTCGAGAATACACAGCCAGGGCTGTAACTATATCTCGGCGAATGCCTGATGCCAAATTTGACCCAAAAAAAATTGAAATTTAAATATAAATATGATATCTTCTAAGTATATCGCTTATTTTATGACTACAGTTAAGGTAGTTTCCGTTTGAAGTTGGAGTCTACCGAAAGTTTTACAATGAAAGATATATAACTGACTTTGAAGACAACAGGATTTTGTATTATCATGAAAAAAAGATCCTAGTTATGGCCCTGATTTCATATCTGAAACCCTTGTTTAATGATAACAGAAATTGGTGGGAGACACATTACTCATTTCATGGTTTCTTTAACAAGCACAGGACTATCTTCAGGCTTCAATACAACCAATTACACAGCAACCGGCTTTGAATCTAAAGTAGCTCCTCATGGGTATCTACCCGGTTATATAAAATGTAGGCTAATTGTGTCACAGAGTGATAGGGCATGGTGATATTGTATGTTAATTAGATAAGATAGACCTATATCTCATTTCCAGACACTTAAAGAGATTGGTGAAGAGTTACAGTGACATTTGTGAATCCACTTTGTGTCAATGGTTCTTGTTTTTGTAGAATGTTAATTGTGCAATTAGCAAAGAGTGCCTAATCTCATTACTTTACTTAAAGGGATTGGTGAAAAGTCAAAGTTTCATCTTCACTCCATGTTTTCGGAGAGTTTCAAATGCTATCAAAAAAGAAATTGAGCAAATAGTAAAAAAGAAAAGCAATGGACATAAAGATAACTAAATCTCTCAAGTGTCACAGTGGCCCCTAATGAAATCAATTTCATCTTCACTCCAAGTTTTGGAAGAGTTTCAATAGGAATTGTGAAATCAGCAAAAAGGAACTGCACAGGATATGAAGATAGATGAGATCATCCTCAATGCAGGTCTTTGAAGAATAATTAGTTACTGTTGGTATCCAGAAAGGGAATTGTGCAGTAAGAAAAGGTCTCCAAGTCTGTTAATCCCTTTGAAATGAGATTTGCATCAGTACATTAGCACAATATTTTCATTATGCTAGATGACTAAGTTCCTAGAAAGTATATAATATTTAAATGCAATTAGCACCTTATGCTATAATATCACTAATAAAACCTTGTAGCTTTTAGCATGGAGATGGTAAATGTTTTTATAGTGAATATTTTAGATATAAACTGTTAGTTCACCTTTTGCAAGTTCATCTTTTTTTGATAAAAAGTTTGAGTAAATGGTCAGTATAAGATAATTAACAGACTATAGGCTATATAAATAATGTATACCATTGGCAAGGCCGGCCAAATCAACATGGTGAGAGGGCAAACAGAGGTGAAGGTCAGGATGAGTTATAAAGAAGATAAAGATAAGTTTTATAGCATTAAAGTGATATGGTCGTTTGATTATCCACTTCACAACTGATGGCAGCCGTTAGAACTCAATATTTGTAAGACTGCTAGCCAATAAGATTTTATTGTGAGGACAAAGGAGAGTCATAAGTAGAAATAGATAAATCGAGTTGCATTTAAGTGATATGGTCATTTGATCATTACTTAACAAGCAGATAGAACTATTTTTCAGCAACCTATATCAATATTTAGAAACAAAATTTGACATGCAGTTCATCTACAATTAGATTTGCATCGTGAAATATGGTCTGTATAACGAATTGAAAAGAGCTCATAATCTGATTTCAATATGTTGCTTCAGATATAAAATTTATTTTTGGAAAGCCGATTTAGAAATAGAAAATATATTTAAAACGTATGCACCAAAAAACATAAAATACAATAATACCCTGGGAACTATTTCTCAAAAAAGTCTTATGATAAGTCTGAAATTTACATCAAGAAATATGTAGGGCCTACCATCTTAAGGGATTGAAAAGATGTTTTCTAAATTTTTTATGTGTATAGGAAACACTGATAGCAATTTTCACCATTCCAATCATCAATCAGATGTCTGTGATTCCTGCAATTCCACTAAACTAAGTGTTTGATTACATCAGTAACCTTAGTGAAATCACTAAATTAAGAATTACAAAATGGATAGTAAGATTTTTTGAGGAACAAAATTTGTATAAGTAATTAGAGACCTAAATCCCTTTACTAGTTAGACAGGTGTCAGAATGGAGACCATTAGATATAATGTTATCACAATCAGCTGATCACGACCACAAAATTACATATCAGATAAAACATACAGGTGAACCCTGGGTGATAACCTTTTTCTTTCTCGACTCGGCTTTTAACAAAACAACACTACATACAGATAAAAGATATTAGTAAATCAGCAAAACAACTCATCCTGATATAATGTCACGATGTTTTTCCGAACTTTGAGATTAAAATTTTAGCAAAACAACTTTGACGCAACTGATAAAGCATTGCCAGTATATAGGACGATGTTTTTCAAACTTAAAGATTTAAATTTCAGGAAAACAAAACTGATAAAACGTAGCAGTAAATAGCAAGTTTTACAAAAACTTTAAGTATAAAATTTTAGAAAACACTTTGAACAAAACTGTAAAAAGATAACAGTAAATAGGATGTTTTCCGAATTTCAAGATATAAATTTCAAAGAAACAACTCTGCCTAAATTGATAAAACATAGAAGTAAATAGGATGATGTTTTCCAAACTTTAAGATTAAAACTTTAGCAAAACAAAACTGATAAAGCACTGCCATATAAAGGATACTCTATGTTGAATTTCAAGAAAACAACTCTGCCTTAACTGATAAAACATAGCAGTCAATAGGATGATGTTTCTGGAAGTTTGAGATTAAAATTTCAGAATAACAATGTATTAACTTAGTTTTGATAATTATCACCTGATATTGTTATTACGATTATACTGACTTGATTCTAGGTTAATTATCAGAAAGAGTATAATAAAACCATAGGTTTATGCATCATATGACAAAATTGACTGAATTTCTGCTGATTTATCAGCCTGATTGAGATTAATTATTAGTCACAATACCATAGGTTTTTGCATCATATGATAAATTTTTGGTTCCTTGTTCATAGTAGATATGAAAACATGATATGATGACAAAATAACTTGTTAACATGGTATCAATGCGTTTTCATGTATAATTTTTAATACGTGTTATGTATGCTATGTATCTCTAAAATGGATACCATTCAGCTAAGATTCCATTTACGCGTCATGCGGATCCGTCATGCATCATCCGTTAAATATCGAAATGGTTGGTTTAAGAGGGTATGATTCCATATATGCGCAAGCGATATCTGTCACATCATCTTCGTCATGCGTCAAAAAAAAAACGCCGGGTGTAATGATTTTTGACGCATCTGGAAACACCTTTCCACGCGGAGATCTCTCAAATGTGACATATTTTGTGGGGATTCCTTGTTTTTTTTATGCACCAAAGCATCCATCTGTCTAGAAGTCTGTGCGTCAAAAGAAAGATAACGCATACGTTTAACGCACATATGGAATCATATTTGAAGCATGACGGATCCGCAAGGGCCATTTATGTCTGCATGACACGTATATGGAATCTTAGCTTCAATACATAGAAAATGTGAATATTGTGCATAAAGTTTATTTTATATATATATTTGTAATTTTCATTGGTGTTAAACCAACCAGTGTATACTTTCAATTTTTGAGAATAACCCAAAATTTCTCATAAACCCTTCAAGAATAAACTTTCAGCCATAGATAAAACAAAAATGTTTCTACATTGGAAAGCTAGGTCAAGCCTTAACCACAATAATAATTATGTTTATAATTTGCCCAACAGTCCACATTGAGTTAAATACCATATCAATCTGAAATTATTTTTTTAGCCGGTTATTTCACCAGGCTATTTATCATTTTGACATTTTACATCTTCTATTATCTATTTGTTTGCTAATGGAAAACAAATATTGTAGCTTGGGATTAGGGACCAATCTATGAAAGCACATGATTTTCTAGATAAAGTGAGAATATGGTCTCATGTAGGTTTTTAATATGATCCTCAAGAGACAGTTTGCGTGAAAGCAAAGATACAAGGCGGAAATGAACTAATAGCTTGTAACTACAAAGCAACCCATTAAAGGAATGTAAAAGAGTTTTTTTTTTTAACTTTTTATGTGTATCTTTTTGATAGCATTGATTTGCATCATTCCAATTTTCAGTCATATGTCTGTGATTTTTGCAATTCCATTAAAACAAAATAAGCCTTTCATGTATCATATAGGCCCTTAGCAAGCTTAAGTTTTTTTGCCTTAATCCCCTTTTGAAATTCTCCATAGTAGTCTGATCACTTACATTCAAATAGGGCAGCTTAATGCCCTTAAGTATAATGCCTTTCAAATCTTCTTAGAAAAGGTATTTATATTTTCATATATTGCAAGCTGAACACTTTAATATTAAAAGCTTAAAAGAATTTGCCCATTAAAATCCCTAAAATGAAGGCTATAAAAAAACCACTTAACAAAAAAAAATTATGTGTTGACAGTTTCAAGAGCTTCCCCTTAAAAAGCCTGTTAGAGCTCTTCAGGGCATGCACTACAACTGATAAGGCTCGGGTATTATGGTCAAACATGAATGGTTCACTAATGGAAAATTGACGACTCAGCTAAAATTTTCCCCTGGTAACAACCAACAAGACAGTTGACCCCTACCCTTATCTATTGACCCCTCACATTATATCATTAGAGGGGACAGACCCCTTGTATCAGTTCAACAAAACCAACAAACCATTAACACTTGTGGTCAGGCTGGCTGAGTGGCCGGAGAGAAATAAAAGGCCATCACTTGTGACCAGTGGTTGAGTTATGTAACCACGAGGTTTACTGTCCACTCAGCACTTTACTGTTTAATTATTTATCTTTGATCAATGAAGATGTGAGAGATTTGATCATGTAGCCATTAATAATTGAACCTATAGAAAAATAATTAAAATACAGATAATGTCAGTTGGATCTACACTCATTTAATTCTCTGTATAATAAATAATAAAACCATCCTTTAATACACATTTCATCAAAAAAGTTTTGACTTCAAAATGAGAAGATAAATGGGAAAAAATGGTGAAAAGCAGTTGTATTAATGGTAATGTTTCATTCTGTCCTTACTGTTTTATAATATCTGTTTTATAAGTTCTTGTGAAATCTATTTGTAACACTTTGTGTCACAGTATCCATGAATTGCCAAATAAAGCAAAAGAATATTGGAGAGGGGTGACTGATAGATTATTAGGATATACACAATATACCCTGAATGTTGCATATAATGGCCGGAGGTACTGTTATAGTACTGGGCATCAGAAGAACAACTGATGCTAAGCTAGAGACTCAGGAACATTAGTTGCCTAATCTTCAGGGGATTGAGTGTGACCTTGCTTTTAGCTACCGTCTGAAGGATCAATTTGTTATCCTAGATCACCAGTCCAAAAACAATTAATCCTACACTAAATATAAGAAGACAACTCAGGAACATTAGTTGCCAAATCTTTGGGGGATTGGGCATCTCCATGCTTCTAGCTATGGATTGAAGAATCATTATGTTACCCTGGACCACTCAACTTAGTGAACTTAGTATTACTAGCTAGCTTCTCCAACTGAAAAACACAGTGCAACTACGCAAGCCAGTTGGTCAAAACTGCATCCTTTACGAACACTCCACATAAGATAGTAGTGGTTCTCTATTACATAAACTTAGTTCATGCAGTTTGTTTGAGATAAGGTCCTATCACCAATCATTTCGAATGTCAAGTTTATGGTTGCAGTCACGTTTTTCAATTGACGTCAATGTTCGGTCATATATCATACTGAACCGATTATCTTTACTTAATAAGGAGTTGATAATGAATGAAGTTTTAAATAATACAAATTATCTTTAGGATGTGCACAGAGGTTAATAACATTACTTAACAATAACTGTTACCTGATTGAATTTCTTATAATAGGCCTGTTTATCTCATGGCTGACAACTTTCACGTGTCATGGTTAGACATTGTGTAGCAAAGCTCACGTGTACAGATAAGACACTTTTCACTTTCAAATGTTAGTCTACTAGCTTTGCCTGCTGTCAAACATGTTGAAACTCATTGTTCAGACTGGAAACTTTGATATCTTTGAAATGTTGGTCTGCAAGCTTTTCTCTTTCTGCAGAAGAAGAAGTTGGAGAAGATTGATTTTTAATGTTTTTACTGATAAAAATTACTATGCCTCATAGTCCTGACAAAGCTCACATGTTGGTCTTCTCTATTTTCCATGCCGACAAAATTCATGATTCAAGGATTTTTCAACCCAGTATCCATTTTGGAGAGTCTGTATTGCTCATATAGTTTGTGTTTTATACAGAATGACATGGACAGGGATAAGGCCAAAACTCCCTCATCCTGATGGTGATGAGTTCATTCGATTAAAGGTACATTTCACCTAGACATCAATATTCCCATTTGACTCATCCATTTTGGAGAGTCCATAGAGCTGATAAAGTTGGTTTTTAACCATATTGTCATCTATTAAAGCCAACAGTTAACCACCTTACCCTGAGGGTGTTAAGTTCAATGGAAATAAAACACACCTCATAACATTGGGATCCTGGACATGGATGTTACTTTCTATTGGGTTTGTCTTTTGTAAGTCCTAACAGGCTTACTTAAAAAAGTTGGAGCTTAAATAATGACATGGATAAGGCCAACATTTCACCCCCTAACCCTGAGGGTGCTAAGTTCAATAGAAATGCAATACATCTCACAATATGTCAAAGTGCAGGCTGTGTCCAGTGAGAGATACATTTCACTATCAACCACTACTGGCACCTGATAAAGAGCTATAAATCTTACTAATTATTCCCATTCAACTATCATTATCTGGATACAAGATACCAGTCTTTTATTTCTATAGCCATAACTGTCAGGTCTGATTAGAGGCTATACAGACCAGGTTACATCTTTAATAGTACTGTAAGTTTTATAGATATCTAAAATACTTGGTATAAGGTTTTATAAGAGAAATTCTCTTATAGAAGCACTGGCCTAGGTGACAAGTAGGGACTATGGATTTCAACATTGGAATACATCAATTTGATAGAAAACTACCTACTTCTGGAGAGATTTACAAGATAAACAAATAATTCAGAAATGCAAAGCAATTGTTTCAGGGAGTAAATGAAAGGGGATCTAATCTACCATGGACAAGAACATTAATCAGATTTTTATTCTTTATAGAATACCTACATATACATTGTTACTTAAATATCTTCAAGATCAGAAGGTAAATACGTCAAAAGAAATAATTATTGTACAATGTAGTTTTAATAGAATTCTAGGTTGTTACTGGTATATCTTCAAGGCATTTAATTTGTAATTTTAAGCTATTTTTGATATTATATATGTATGAAGAAACACTCTTAAAAAAAAACTCCTATAGAAAATAAAACATCTGGGCTCTTCAGATATAACTGGTAAAAACAACGATATCAAATGCTCTTATGTATCTACTGAGTTTTAGGATATGCTTTTGTGAAATTTGCACTAAAATCTCTTACTAGATCGGCATCTCGATACACCCTTCTACTTAAAGTACAAAAACCTAGAGGCAATCCTTTTATAATGTACATACTTGTTAAGGATCAAAAGAATGATTGTTTTTGCCTGTGGCAGACTGGAAACAAAATGAAATGCATTCAAATATTCAAAAAGGATGAACAAACTGGTTTGTCAGTTGATTTAATATTTTTGAATCAATCTATTTGATTGTCCACTGATCAAAGTTTCTTTAAAGAAACAAAAGACAAAAAATATATAGACAGTTGCATACAATATAGTTTGAAGATAAATTCCATTATTTTGTAAGTTACAGGATACTTTTGAAGTTATAGCCATTCCAACATGTTATTTATTTTTAAGTACAGCCCAACTGATGTTCCTGTTGGAAACAACATTATTCTTCTATTTTCAGATTCTGAAGATTATTGATTTTCATTTATTGAAATTATATTATATTATTCAAATAACTACACAAACATGCGCCCTCACTTGAGGTTATGCCTACATGCCAGTGCCTGTGCTTTCGTAACTTTACTTATCCAGAATGTTACAACCTAAAATTCTACCGATTAATCATTGTGTGGGGTTTAGCTTTCAAGTATGAACTTGAGAGTTGTTATTTATTTATTCAAATTCTTAATTCAAGGTGATCCTAATCTTAATCTACCTGGATTATACCTATTTAAATACTAATTTAAATATACCTGTATCTACCTGTATTTAGTTCCTGGGGAGAATGAGCAGCTCTGGGCCCTGGGAGCGAGCAATGTATTTCCTGAGGCTGAAACCCAACTGCACATCTTTTTCCTTGCCCTCATCATAGATACCTCATGATACATTTTCTCATCAGATTAAGGCTAATACATTTTTCAAAGAATTCAAATCAACAAAAAGAAAATATTCATTAATAAATATTTTTGTATTCAGAGTCTTAGGGCCTCTGACCCTTCAGTCTGCCTCTGTTAAGCTCACCTGTATGTTATCTGAGGCTAGATCAAAATAAGGAAAGACTATTGAATTGAAAACAGTCTTTATATAATTAGATCCATTATATTATTTATCCCTATCCTACTTTATCTGATCTCCCAATTATATTTTCTAGCCTTCATATCTGATCTTCCTTTATTATAATAAATCTTGTGGATAATGCCCATCTAATTATTAGCTTCACCAACTCAAAATACTTAATTTTAGCTACAATTTCAGAATGAATATTCATGATCTGTCTAAACTTAGTTAGAATTAGTTTTATCTGATTGCAGACAAACTAGACGTCAAATTTCCATTTTAGAAAGTGATATGAGTAGCTGAAATTCAGCTCTATTAACTGGTCAAAACAGGTCATAAATGCCTATGCTTCATAAAAAATTAACATAAAACTTTGCATAAGCCTTACATTATGAACTAAAAATTTACATTTGTGATTAACATTGATGTGTTTTAGACAGACAGTCAGAGTATGCTTACTCTTTAAGACATCAAATTGAAAATGTACCTCTATCGTATTTGTATTTTGTTTCTCCTGAAGTTTTTTGACAATGTTGAAGACAGACTACAGGTGTTCTGAGAATTTTATACCTTGATTGTCTAACTTGCTTAAGCATTCTATACCTTGATTGTGAAACTTGGTAGGTATTATTGTAGTGGAGCTCAAATCTATCAAGTTTATGGACTTCAAAATTTATGTGAGTGTAAAAAAAGTGAGGATTATATTCACAATTATACAGTAAACATTAATATATATGTAAACCATAATATACTTCACTGAAACAATATCCTATCATTTCTATATGTCTTATAAAAATATTATACCTGAATAAAGATACATGTCAAATCCAGTTTGTTTTTACCAAATATTGACCTTGCTACTTAAGCCTCATTGATAAAGGTCACTATTGACATGAATGTATTTCATCTTATGTAAAGAAGTAGAACAGTTCGATGAAAGTTAAAGATTGAGAAAATTCTCGCAAAATGACTATTTAGTGTTTAGAAATAAATGCTATGACTTATATATGCAGCTGAGGTGTTGTGGTTATGAATTTTTGAAAACACAAACAGACATATTTTTCACTTTGTCAGGTTTTATATCTTTTATCATGCATTATAAGTGCCTATGTGCTTATGCTTGTTATTTTTATGTATTGCATTTTACTAGAAATGGTGCAACATGTTGCAGTTATAGATTACATATTAAGGTTTCATATAGCTTATAATGGTCTTATAGCAATCAAACTAAGTTGCAAATTTTGTTACTGATTGTTAAGAGAGTTGACACCTTACAGAATGTCATGTGTAAACTGACGTTAAATGTTAAAATAATATTGTTCTCTCATGTCAACTGTACATCCGTTTGTTATTGACTACGAAAATCATCTCGCCCTTGGCAG
Source organism: Lottia gigantea (assembly GCF_000327385.1). Taxonomy (NCBI): domain Eukaryota; kingdom Metazoa; phylum Mollusca; class Gastropoda; family Lottiidae; genus Lottia; species Lottia gigantea. The sequence continues at coordinate 3,885,040 of NW_008707001.1, read as the reverse complement.
AGACCACTATAACATTTAATTGACTCTCATTGTTCATGTTTAAGTATCGTTAAATGATACGCGACAGTAAAACAACAACAATTTTATCCCCACAGATCACAAATAAACACCAGATGACTTGTGTTAAAATTTTTATAAGGTTACAGTAGCATTGTTATGCTGAATCGAGCAAAGATATCCATGCACATTTCTGTCTGATTCAAAACGGAACTCTTTTTTAGGAGGTGGAGGACTCGTCTCAATACACATATATATATTTATTACCAAAAAGTATATCTCGGTTAAAGCTAAATCCTTGAGATTGACAACCATATAAAGTATATCTTGTTACTTGTTTTGAATACTATCAGACAAGATATTAAAATTGATGATTATGAAGTCATTACCTTTCCTTGACATTATAAAACAGTTCAATAACATTTCATTCTTAATCCTTTATCTGTCATGTCTTGGTGTCCTCTTTCATAAGTAATATGTCATAATAACAGCATTGGATTTCAATAAACATTTCATATTATAAATCTGATACTTTAATGATATTTTAGATGTTTTTAATTCGTTTCACTCACTTCTGATGATTGATAATTAAGCGCTAAGTACCAGTTTAAAACAATATCACGTGAAAGTTGTTTATATATTTTCTTAAAAAATAATTTGTTACACAATATCAAGGATGAAATTTCATTATCAAAATTTCAATATTACCACACTTTAAATTCAATTAATTTGCTTTTGAAAGTTGAAATTGGAGTACAAGAAGCACTAAAATATCATGTGATATTTATTACAGAATGCACTATCTGTTTTTTTTAAAATACTTGATTTGTCAACCATTATCTAAGCACCAAGTTTCGTAAACAAAGTTCCAAAAATAACAATCTGATAGTTCAATGATATAGTGCTGGCATGACATATAGTTGAATTGATGTATCGTGATACCACATGCCACGATACGCATATCGTATCGCGACGTCGTGTATCGATACTTGGCAATACCTTTCATCCCATAAAAAAGTGCAGATTTTTATAAGTTGGTTTATGATATAACAAGTTTTTTCACTGAAATTGTTAGAAACTTTTTATAAGACAGTGGATGCTTAGCACTTCTATCAAATATAGCACCAAATATCACAGTTATAAAGTTATAAATTAATATATATAGAAACTTTGAAGATTAAATGTTAATTTTTATCTCATTACCCCATATTGCGATATGTATCATATCGTGAGTCGTGTATTCCGATAAGTATTGTATCGTATCATATATCATGACTCTTGTATCTCGATACATATTGTATCGTATCATATCATGATTGACGATACCCAGCACTACAATAATATGACATAAGTCATACTTATTAGTGGTAAGTAAGTTAATAGCAATATTATAATTTTTTCAATAAAACTCATTACCACATGAAAATTCTCATAAATGCACGGTTTCTTAAAAATATAGAATTTGTTAACCCATATTATTACATTACTCAATTTACAGTAATAGTGAACCAGTTAAATAGGACAGTGGACAGCTTGCACCATGACTAATAGCATTTATTAACACAAATCAACATACAGCAATGAAATATGCACAGTTTGACACGTAACCATTTGATAAAGTTCAAGGTACCATATTTACTTCACTTTTGTCCTTTATAAGGTGGCGGCACCAGTGGGGGTACAGGGGGGCATTTGCCTCCCTAGTAAAGTGGTTTGCACCCCCAATTGTACCCCCACTTTATTTTCAACAAATCTAAATGTCTACCTTTTTTTCTCCAAAATATGTGTCAGAATGCACGAAATCAATTCATTTTTTCATTTTTCTCTAAGACGCTCTCTGAGAGGCTTGACACCACTGCAGAGTAGCCAAAATGTGAATTCAGCATCAGCAGTTGTCCCCCCCATGGAGTCAGTCCGACCCCTATTTGTACCCACAGTCTCAGAAGGCTGGCGCCGCCACTGCTTTTATATAAAGTCTGTAGAATGATTTTTGGGTCATCTTATTATTTGCTTTATAATATAGCTGATAAAGCTCAATATCAATATCTATAACATTTTCCAGACAATTATTATAATTCTTAGGAGCAGTTATGAATAATGACATGATATCATTGATACTGCAAGTTACAGTGTTAGTAATGTTCTGAAAGTGAACATGTTCTCAGCCTTCACAGTTTGTTTCTTGAATTGCATGAGAACCTGATGTTGGAATCGCAATTCTGAAAAATGATATAGATAGCTGAATAAAGCTGAGTAGTAAATAAGACAACTGTATTACTTTAAGCTCTATCAGTTGATGACTTCATCCCTTTAACATACATTCTTACCCTTGTTTTCCATTTCCTGTTTTTTATCAAGCAAAATGTACCTACCTGCTGCTAAATTATGGAGAATCTTTTCGACGATGGTGTCTGACTCGTCGTACTCTAGACCGTGAAGGAAGGGGGGTAATTCCACATCCTTTAATAGGAAGACCATCTTCCCCTACAGGACATGGTGCATCGAGTCCTGGTAATCCCTAAAAACACAAGCATGCTTAAAAACATGGTGCATCAAATTCATGTGTGGACAAAAACATTTCAATGTGCTTAAAGGTGCATGGTGAAAAGGATTGAAAAATCAAATCAAAAATAAATTCATAAAAAATTTAAATATTGCACAAGGTGAAGGTCAATCAAAACTCTTCCTGAACTTTTTGGAATATCTAAAAATCTATCGGGGACACAAATCAAATGTACACAAAATATTTTTAATTCTTAATGAGAAAAATAATTAAGTCATCTTCAGACTGACCTGTTTATCAATTATATTTTTGTTTAAAGGGACATTCTGCTTATTTTGTAGGTAAAAAATATTTTTTGCTCGTATTTGTGAAAATTTTAAACCAAAATCTAGAGAAATGTGACCTTGAAGAGAATTATGTCTCCTATGTATTTTAAAGGTTCAATTAAAAAACTAGGTCTAACTGCTTAATTAACAATTAGTACTCTCAGTTTTTGATCAACCCTTTTAAAATAAATTCAGTTTGATCAAGTAGATACTTTAGAAATATTTTCAGGTATAATTTACGTTTTTGATAATGAAAACTTTTTACAAACAAGCGGAATAACCCTTTAATCTTAGAGTTCTAAAGCTTAAAAGATGCTAAATCTTCCAACTATTTGCGAAATCATTTCTTATTTTAGTGTTTACCTCATCTTTTGTTGACAATTAGTATTTAAAAACAAACATCATTTTGAAATAGCAAGTGTATTCATTGTTTACTAAAGAACACAAACTTTATTTGACAATGGATTGCTCCATTCATAAGAACATATTCATGAATATTTTTTTTTAAACACTATTCCGATATTATATTATATCATATATAGTTGTTATATTGTACAACATATACTTGTATTGATTGATATCGCCATGCTATATCTGATATTACATTTTCCCTGAAGAGAAGTCACAACAACCTAATCTTTATTTCTCTTACGATGTCACCCTTCATCACAGAATCAGAATTTTTAAAAATATTACACCACAAGCTCATAGTAGCAACTTAATAGGTTGGCAGGCTGAATTATAGTTTTGATTCAAATTAGGATACATCCATTGGAAGGACAATGCTTACATAAGCTTGGCTTTTCAAAAATGAAAGAAAGCCTCCCCAGTCTGTTAGGACTGTCAAATTTTTCCATTTTTACAACTTGACCCATCAGCTGCAACTGATATTGTGGTTGAAAAAGCGTGACAAACAGAAGTACATGTATTGTGCATTTTTAACACGTTGCGTACTTACAATTCTATACAGCATTACATGTTATTCAAACAAAGATTTCATTTTTTTAAAAATTCAGACATGAAATTTCGTATTTTAATTTTTTTTTTATCAGTCAGACGTTAGTAAACAACACCATGACAATGACGTCAGTAAACATATATATATATATGTCATCACAATTTACAAAGGACAATATACAAACAATATCATCTTTATCAATTAGCATGTATTACCACATTGACGTAAAACATACCTAACATTTAGTAACTTACACTTTTTTCGGTGTTTGATTTAGGAAAAACACTTCATTATATCAAAGTTACTTTGTCATTCAACGTTGAATTGATGCATGCATTTAAAAAAAAAAGTAACAAATGAATTCTTTTATGGATCAAAATACAGCTTCACATAATTTGTCTTGTTTTCTTCTTGAATGAGTGAGATAACCCACAGAAAATAAATAAAACATCTAAAGCTGTATCTTTTACAAATTGGATAAAAAAATCAAACCAAAATAAAAATCATGCCCAAAACAAAATAAAAATTGAAACTCAGAACGTAAAAAACGTAAAACTTTGTAGCAAGCAAAGTAACAGTGTTGTAACACCATGCTTAGTAACAAAGTTTACCTGAGTTGGACCCCTCCACCCACACCCTGGTAATGGTAATCCGTCTGCTCCGATTGGACATGGTGCATCCAATCCTGGACTTCCCTAGGAGGTTAGTTGAAAAAAAGCATTAAAGCATGATGGAGGGGGAAAGCTCATTTTAGATAAATTTGGAAGATTATTTTTGAGACTCTAAATTGTGTTTGCTTTATTTAAACTTTACTGAATAAATCTAAAGGTGGAAATCTAATTTTAGGAAAATTTTAGAAGAGTCTAGTTATCAATTTCCAATCCACCCAAACTCCCTTTTGCTTCATTTTAACTTGCATCGTACTACAGTGTTGAATCAATGCCATCAGAATCAAGTCAGATATAGAAACAGGCCTGTAGCTAGCCCAGGGTCTCAGAAGGGGAGCTCAACTTTAGCTACTCCACAAGTCATTTAAGTCATCTAAATTTTTCAGGGGGGCCTGGCCAGTCCTAGCTCCCCTCTATCTACGGGTCTGTATAGAAAGTGAACAAATCTACGATCTCATTTTATCAAGATTTTGAGATAAATATTTAGAATCTCTAGGTATTCTTTAGGTAAATCCTTGTATATCTTGAGGGAATTTATTTGAAAAGCTGGGTTCAGTGTTTAAATCAAATAGATCATTAGTTGAGCTGCTGAAATCACACTGCACTCAAAAAAAAAACAAAAAAAATTGGCCCATTTGCATCAAATAAACTTTACCTAATCTTATCCCTTTTGTCACTTATGTTACAAATATTAACAGTAACTTGCAATAAAATTACATTAGTCATAATATTATTTGATGCAAATGGGCCAATATAACATTTATTTCCTTAAGATTTTAGTATCATTGAATTTTTGAAATATTATTCCTTACACCATGCAACTGAAAACACATAGAAATTTAAAGAAGACAGTACAAATCACACTACAATCACAAAGTCACATGGTCAAGTATTTCTATACCGTCTGGGACTCCAAAACATAACATAGACAGTATGAGAGAGTCAGAAATAACTGGACACAATTATATGGACAACAGTTACTTAATAAAATACCTTGCGACGTTTCAACGAAGGTTCTTCCACCTTTGTTGATAAAGACGCAAGATAAACGTATTTTAATTGTTATCCATATAATTGGGTCCAGTTATTTATTGCCCAATTACTAAATTCCACTTAATGAAGTTACAGTTTGATCAAAAGACTTCTTTGACAAATGGCCCAGGTCTTTTTCAGTTCTCAGACATGCATAGATATATTTGACCACGGGACACAAATATTCCCTTTTGGATGACACATACTGTAGAGCAGAAAGATATCATAGAACAGTACTATGGATGGTTTTCATACACACAAATACACACAAACACAACACATGGATCTCAAATTACAACACTTCTCCCTTGATCTTCAACTATTCCATTGATAAAAATCTTACAAGACGTAGTTAAGCTATTTGCCAATACTCTACATGATTACCTCCCTTTTTCAAATCCCAATATTGCTGTTCGTTTTTGATAGAATGGCAGGAATCCCCCTTTTTTGGTCAAAATACCAAAAGAACAAGAATTTTCTACTAACTTTGATAGCTAACAAAAAAACCCCAAACATATGTATTTTAGAATTGCAATTAACAGTACCAGAGACCGACAACTTCAAATATGTATTCAAGAATTCCAATAGCCGTCAAAATGGAGATATATGACAAAAAACAAAGAACAGAAATATTTTGACAGTAATTTACTGGTAATAAACTGTGCAAAAAACCCCCAAAATTTAATTTTGTTTTACTACCTTTGTAGTTCTAGAATATTAATCCAAGGAAAGTTAACCCACCTGATCTCCTTTTTCTCCCTTAGGACCTCTCTTGCCCCTTCTACCTCTTCGACCCTACAAACAAAACATGCACCATGCCATTAATATCAGCACACCAAAAATCTGGCTGGGGTGGAGAAGGGGTTATTAAGGGAGGGGCTAGGCTGAATTATAGGCTGAAATAGTATTATATTTGAAATTTTTGAAGACAGAATCACAAAGATGCAGAATCTTTTTTCATCACATGTAAGAATTGCGAGGTGGAACATCATAGAGCTTATATTTTCAAGTCAAAATAGTCAAATTTAAAAAAAAAAAAATTTGGGTGTGGTTTTTTTTGTGGACAAAAGGAGTGATTCTGTTCTTTTCATGTTTCTGGACTGGGGGAGTGGCAAATTCAGGGTTGTTTAACACAATCAGTTGACTCACATTGGAGTATGCACTAGGGCTGGGTAAAATGATCAAAATAATCGATTAGCGTCGTTACGAATGTATAATTTTGATTATCGATTATCAAATTTCATAATCAATTATATGCTAAAGTTACATTTTCTCCCTTCAGCACATAACTTATCCACAATAAACTATAATTACCGATCAAAGCAATAATATACTTCTACAACGCAAAAATAACCCATGAAATTAAGAATTTTGTTTTTTTTTTAATTAAGTATTTACAGGGTTTCTCCTTTAAATTATTTCGATTGTTAATCGATTATTGATCGGTAGTCTGCCTTCGATAATCAATCACAATTTTGTAAGCGATACCCAGCCCTAGTATGCACAATTGGTGAACACTCGCGTTAGAATTGTCTGAAAATTAAAGAAGTTTGGTTGAACACCATGCTGGATCATCACCATGCTGGAACACATTACAAACTGGTTGAAATAATTCTGAAATAAATCAGCAAGATTAACACACCTGGTCTCCTTTAGCTCCTTTTGGACCTTTTTTACCACGTCGTCCCCTCTGACCCTATATAAACAAAGGTGTAAGATAGTTTCATGCAAAAAGAAAATCTATTATCAGCTCATTGAAGGGAGACAAATCCAAAATTTCAACCGATTTAAGCCTAACTATTTGCAAATTGATATGACAATTTTTAGATCATTTTTGGATTGCCTCTTTATCTCTTCATCTTCAGACAAGACTATGCCAAAGGATCTCTATTTTTATTCTTGTATTTTGGAAGACTCAAGCTAATGTGCCTTCAGTTTATTTGACAAGTAAAAAAGAAAAGAAAAGAAAAGAAACAACTATATTTTACAAGGATAACAACTTAGGTTCACAGTGAAGGATCATTTCTACCAGCTGGTTCTAGGCCAAACCTCTTGACATTGATCTTTAATTCTGTACTCATTTACAGCTGGGTCGACTGGAATGATGAGTGAAGATGACTTATTCAAGGTCATCAGACTATCAAACAGATTGAGTATTGATTATAGGAGAAATATATCTACAGTTTTGAAATCTGATACTTACTAATGAGCCTTTTTCTCCTCTGTCCCCTTTCTCACAATTACAGGTACCATTTCCTGCCATGCCTTTACCTGCTGGACCTGGGGGACCCTTTAAATTAGACATATAGAATTAAATACACACCATTAATTAGTTGAGTTTCAAAATCAATGAGTAGCCTTTGCCATCAAAGGTGGCTCTCTGCCTCAAAACCAGTCACTTGGCTCGACAAAGATGTGTGCTGCAGGATATAAATTATATCCATTTTAAAGATGTAGGGCTCACAAAGTATACTATTAAATGTCTTGTAAGCACATAATCTGTTTTCAAAAATATAAGAGCACACTGAGCCCTTTGACTGATTTTGTGGTAGTGAGTCACATACATACATGGACTATAGCCCTGAACATGATGCATGACATACCTTAAGCAATTCATAATATATTCATATTAATATTTCTATATTCAGATCAAAATGATAATATACATATACTTAAAATATTGAAGATGCATATTTTGAATATATTTGGATACGAAAATGTATGATATCTTTTTATGATTAAATTATAATGATGAAATTAAAACAATAATGATAATCATGAAATTTAAAATTAAAAAAAAAAAAAATTAAAAATCAAAACATCAGAATAAAAAATGAAACAAAATAATTGTTTTATAACATGCATAAAAAAATAAATTCATTAAAGTGATACAGTCGTCTAAATTAATTGGTTTTATCAGCTGATAGATATGCAACATTGAGAACAATTAAAATGTGAAGGAGCAAGCTTCTTTATCTTGGCTTTGTTCTACATGTCATTAAAACAGTAAATTAAAATGTGATCTCAGCCCTTTTTTTTTATGCAATCGCAGATGAACTCAATGTTTGTTTTGAAAGGAGATAAAGGGAAGTGAAATTGAGAATCAATCAGCTTGTAACATAATTGATTATTTGACTGTATCCCTTTAAACCTAATTGCAATAATTCATAAACAAATTATAAACAATCTTCAAAAATTAAAAAAATTAAAATCTACTAAAAGAAGGCTACATCAAATTATTCTGAAAAAGAGAAGCTAAAAAGAGAACGAAATAAGAATAAACTTAAAATGGGGGTAGGGCAAAACTAAAAACAAAAATTAGTTATCATGCTTAACTTCTTAAAAAACGAATATTGACAGATTTAAAGTAAAAAACTATGCATTGCAAAAGTTTGGAAATTTGAGAAAAATAACTCAGCAAATAAAAAAATTGTTTTCTTCGAACGAAGAATTTGGCAATGCAAACCGGGAATTAGGCCATGCTTCCCTAGAACATGCGAGGCTTCAGCATGCACATTCTTAACATCAGGACAACACTCACCACAGGGCCGGGGCCACCAATGTCCCCCTTTGCCCCTGGGGGCCCTTGTAGACCTGGAGGGCCTTGGACACCAATTGAACCCTACATATATAACAAGTGCAGAGCAGTGCTAACAGCCTTACAAACAATTGTTGATGATAATATTGATAAAATCACACTAGTAGTAGGTGAATACAGCAATTTCATTATCAAGTCACCCTCTACATTATTATTCAAACTTCAGTTCTAAGCAAATTGTTAGGTTTTTGAGCTGCACTCATGCCAAAACTAAAGCTTTTGGGGCTTCAAATTCACTGGTTGTTTTTTTTGTTATGTTTATCAAAATTTTTCAGCTTTTGATTTTCATTACTTGATTGACATACTATAAAACAGAGACATTTCTAAATGACAATTAACCCAAAATATGAGTTTTGGCTATTCAAGTCTGAAAATTGAAGAATCTTAAAAATATGAAGAGAGTGACTTTAAAATCATCTAACCATGAACTAAAGTTTATAAGAGTTTTATATCATATACTGTGTCTATTGCTGTGTGGACAGGGAAATAGGTGCTACTTTATATTGGTGCAATGTGCAGCAACCCACACACACACACTATCTGGAGCTAGTTTTGTGCTACATTTGGTGAAGACAACATCGTGATACCCTATCCTTAACCCATGCTACCAACACCAAAAATATATTTTATGTATATTTGGGCACTTGTTGTCTAAATCGTCATAACTTATATTAAATATTTGCAGATTTCTGATTGGTTGATATTAATACTATAACCAAATATCAACTAATCAGATTTCTTGAAAAATTTCATTGTACCCTTTAGAAGTTATGAAAGCTCAGACAACTAGTCCAAATTGTGTAACCAATGACCCATAATATTTTTAAACATGAGACAAAGCCAATATTTTAGGCATAGGCTTTAACTTTCAAATGGTTCTAAAATTTCTACATAAAACTGTATTACTAAATATTTAATATTCAACTCAGATATACTATAATTCAGTGTTCCATTTCAATCAGAACCAATTTGAAAGTCACAAAGTAAGCCCAGCCTATACTCTTAAATAAATAATATTTTATTTCTAAACTTGGATTTCTTAAAACTGGTGTAACATGCAGATGTGACCACACCAAAATATATACAGCATGCAGTCTCCAACTTACTGGCAGGCCGAATATTCCTCTTTCACCAGCTGGTCCTTTAGGTCCCTACAATCAACAAACAAACAAGTATAAACTGGAGTTACCTCCCTTGACACACTTTCACTGTCCATTTGATCTGATTTCCTAGAAGTAAATGCATAATAAAAGCTAACAGCTTATTGAAATCTTTACATATATGCATGTTCTATTATTTTATACAAATTATTTACAATAAAAATAGGAAAACTATTGATAATTTGGAATTTTTGTTTAAAATTATCTCCCTTGACGGCATAACTGTTTTCTAAAATATGAGAATAAATGTAAACTTACGAGATCTCCTTTTGGTCCTGGATATCCTCTATCACCCTAATAATAAACAATACATTATCTATCATATAATTTTATGGGATGTATTTTATACGGAATAATCTACATAACATTTTTTATTAATAATTGATTCGTTCCATTTTTCAATTTCAATTTTATTTCAATATTTATAATTACATATGGCTTAGGTGTATTTGTATAAAGTAGTCAATGTAAAACATAAGATAATAGGACATGATACTGATTAGCTATACCTTTGTACCTGGTGGGCCTTGTAAACCAATTGGTCCCTAAAAAACAAAACAAATAATAATAATAAATAATATAGTTATATAATCTTTAAATGACATTTAGAAGTAGATAGAACATTAAATAAATAAGAACACGATTATTCATATACTACTCCTTTCTTTAATGATGTATCTTTATCTCTCTGTGTCTCCTAAATACCATTCATTTCATACATCAATTAATATTTATATTAAAAACATAAGAACACTATATATAGATATAATACTCCTTGCTTTAGTTTCTAGAGTGTTTCAATTCACATACAGGAATCTTTATCAAGCACAAAATAATAATTGTGCTTGATAAAGATTTCTGTATGTGAATTGAAACGTTGCAGAAATTAAAGAAAGGAGTAGAATATCTATAATAGTCTTCTTATTTATTTAATATATAGTTATAGATGATACTCTACTATAGAAGCACTGGCCTAGGTCACAATTAAAGACTTTAGGTTTAAGTATGAATATAAATCAATTGAAATGAATGTAAATTATCAATCCTTCTGAAACAATTAATTGTAATCTTGATTTTGAACATCACAAAATTTTGAAAAAAATAAAGTCTGAAGTTTTTTACTTTATTAAAGACCAGAGTAATTAAACTTACCATTGGTCCAGGAGGCCCTGGTGGTCCTGGTAACTGAAAGCAGAAATGAAATGAAATGAAATGAATGGAGTTTTACGCCCTACTTTTCTTCACTTGATTAGGCAATGCTATATGGTGTGTAATTTTAATTTGCCAGGGCAGCCTCATTTGCCTACTCTTTGTGAATTTCCAACTAGTCCCCAAGGTTAGTGAGCAAGTGTCTCACTCACTGAGCCACCAAAAACATCTTGTTGTGTATTTCTTTAGTAAATAACAATGGGATTTTGAAATTCATTAGAAAAAATTGAGCCCAGAATCTAATGAGAACTCACCCCTTCACCACTGCCAACAATACCATCTAGAGACGATCCTGGTTCACCCTGCAATATATAATAAGACAATTATAGTTCACTTCTTGATGCTCTTAAGATTCTTATCTACTTGCTGGTTCCTGGACAAAAATTTTGGTTCTCGTATTAACAGAAATATTTACAATATTATTTACAGTTGGGTCACACACCAAACAAGCTTTGAGTCCACCATTTTTTTTAGATGAAACATACCAAACATTGAAAAAGAATTTCAATGTGAAACACTCACCGGTGGGCCTGGTAATCCAGGGGGACCAATCATACCAGATAACCCTGGGGGACCAGAATCCCCATTATTGCCCTTTTCACCTTTGTCTCCCTACAAAATATATTTTCAAACTTTAAATATCAAACAAAATTTGATACAATTTAAGTAATTTAAAAAATGCAAGGATTATAATAATAATAAAATACCAAAACATGCCAATCTTAAAAAAAAAAAATAAAATAAAAACAATCTGAAGCAATAAAATATAGAGAAAAATTAAAATGCAAAAGAAACTTGAATTTAAAAGGAATATTTAGGTGAATTTTTCAGGGCTTAACCTTTATATTGCTAGCTGAAATAGACAAAGAAAAACATCAATATAGTATGATGCTCAGGCAGTTTTAGATGGTGTTGAGAACATAAGCACTGGTCAAGGTCACCGAAATCCAGCCTCAAGAAATGGAAACACATTTTGAAGTTTTAAACTTTTCTGCATTATGTTACTCATATTTTGCATATCAACCATCAATAGCTCATTTGACACTGTGAACTGACACTTGATAAGTGAGTTCTGAACAGGTTCTCTCTGTTCCAATTTCAGGTGGAAATCAAACTGGTTACATTCAACATATACCCTTCTATTCCTTTTATTACCATATCAAATTCTTTCTACTCCTTGTTTTTTGACACAAGTAGAACACATTCTGAACTCTGTTTCAACTTGTTTTAATGCATGTCCTGTTGATTCTTTGTATCCAGAATGAGCAGAACTCAGCAATCAGTGCCATTCCAGGTTAGCAAGGGAGATAAGCAAGAGTGATTACCTGAGGGCCTGGTTCTCCTGGTCTACCATCCATACCATTTCTACCCGTATAACCTTGAATACCCTAAATACAGTAAATATACATCAATACCAATATTAACTGATCGTTTTTTACTGTTTAATTTGTAAATTTTTCTCATTTTCATATATCAACCAATCAGATGTTAATCCATGACTATCTGCTGGACATCTATTTCATTGACGAAGTCACTTAAAAATCCAGGTTACATGGTTACATATGTCCACATCAAGAACTATTTCTCCATAAAGAACAGATGCCATCTTGCTTCAAATAATCATTCTGCATACATCATTTCAAATTCAAACTAACCTGTTGTCCTGGTAACCCAATACTGCCTTTTCCTCCATTATCTCCCTTCTCTCCAGGTGGACCTTGGGGTCCAGGGAACCCTACGCGACCCTCGGGACCGTGTTCACCTTTATGACCTCTACGCCCCTAATATTTAAATGACAGAATGGAACACATGCTCTTAAATCTTGCACATATTTCTTCATTAAACTTATAAAATCAATATGCATTTTGAAAAATTAAAGCAATCTTAAAATTATTTGATAAGAAATTTCAAAAAATTAAATTATCTTTCTTAAATTTTTTTTATGATTTGTGGAATACCATTGAAATCTTAAAAAAATAATCACAAAAAATGCATGCAGGTTTTCCAAATGAACTGATGTTTACAACTATATACTGAGGGAAATTTCATGGAATATTCAGGAATATTAGTAGTAGTTGTAAATTTGAAATTGAACAAAATAAATTCTGAATAAGAAACATGGACTTCTATCATGCATAAAGCGACCTAAAGAACTTGGCAAATAGCCCATAGCTAATTAATGGATAATGGATTGTATGAACATAATATAACATTATCACATTCATATGGTAAATGGAAGGAATATTTGATGAGGAAATGACATTAGATGCAGGTATAATGGTCTAAAAACAATCTAATGGTGATAGGAAATAAATCTAAACCTAACATATTTTGAATCATGCATTGCTTTTTTTTTGGAATGGAATTACTAACTTATTTTAAAATCGCATGCAAACTGATTGTGTATTTACCCGTTTTCCCCTTTTGCCCTTGTCCCCAGATTCGCCCTTGGGCCCAGCTATGCCTGGTAAACCAATATCACCCTATAGACGGCAGAAGATAAAAGAAAGAAAAAAATAAAACATGCTAAAAACATAATGCTAAAAAACAAAATAAAGAAAAAATGCATGAATTATGAATGCCTATAACTGATTACAAAATCCAAACTGAAGAAAATTAATGATAAAAAATAATTTCATTAATAAACATTAACTTTGTACAACATTTATCATTTACATTACACTAATTAGAGCTCAAAATTATTCAGGGCCCCCTTCTTAAAACATAGGAGGGTCCTGGAAATATTTCATACTTGAAAATTTCTGGTATATCATTTATAAAATATCAAACATATAAAACCCATCACCAAAATCTACTAGAGTGGTACAGATGATAGAAAAAAAAGACCCATACACAGAATAATTTTTGGTCCAGGGCCCTCCAATTTCACCAAGCAATGCTCTGAAATTTAAACAATTTGTGCAATTTTGTGTGCAATGTGAATTTACAATACATTTATGAATAAACAATCTAAATAAAACACAGCTCTAGAATGAGGCAATTAACCCACAGAATATAAAATTTCTAGAGATGTATTTCATTAATTAAAACACGGCTCTAGAATGAGTGACTTTACCCACAAAATATAAAATAAACAAAATATCTAGAGCTGTATTTCAATCAATCACAACTAAATACAATGCTTTCAAATATATATTAACAAAATATGGTGCATTTTACAATAACAAATCATAACATATAATAACAATAAGGTGCAATGTTCACTAACTAATAATAACAAATATTATAACAAAATTTAACAATAACTTACAGGTTTATACTAAGTATAACAAAATAACAAAAATAACATACTTGGCTGCCAATATACCACAAAATAATGCATCTTCAATATTCAAAACAATAAATTTAATTTTATATGATTTTTCATTTTAAACTTTCAATTTTTATTTTTCAAAAATTATGATTGACAAAATTTCAATATATCCCACCACCGAAAGAAAACTTGTTAGTAAATTTAAGAAAAATTTTGCAGTGAAATCGTAAATCAAAGCAACTATAGTAAGAATTATGCTTGATTTTTAAAGGCATTGTGTCCTGCTGCTTAGAATTTCTTAGATTAAAGGGATACAGTCCTGTAACTATTCACTTTAAAATCTGACAGAACAGAATATTAGAATGAAAATCAAAATTGATAGTTGAAGCATTAATCATTTACAATAGTCTATCTTATGTGAAAACAGATTTGTGACATGTGATATTTGTTTTACCAACCCTTAATTTTTAGATGATTGTATCCCTTTGATTTGGTTTATCAGATAATATACAATTAAAGTTTTATTTAATAAGCTTTACTTAGTCAAAGTTTGAAGATCGCAGAAAGTTCATTAAAACTTAAATTAGGCTACATTAGACAGTTAAATTTGAAATGTTTTGACGAAAAATGTCGGTTACTTTTTTTTTTAATTTAGCGAAGAAATTATCGAAAGTCAAAAGTTTAAAAGACTGCTGATATAACGTAAAGCTGACTTATATATTGAGAAAAAAGAAATAATATACTGAAGAAGGGCTACACCTGGCTTTACCTAAATAAATATCAAATTTTAAACACCAGTTATAAACTAATTTAATGAAAAATTCAAATATTGATGAAGACAGTATAATACTATATTCTATGAACAAAATTAACTATCTTCTATTAACTTGCTGTGACATTTAACTATAAGCCAGATGTTTCCCTGAATTATTGCCCAGATAGCCTGTTAAGCAAACTTTTTAATGTATTCTTTAAATTTCATACTAACTTTTATTTCGCTTTTTCATTTTCTTTTCCAAATAATTTTCTTAAACAAGCTATTCTTTGCAATCTAACTGCCAAATTCCATAAACACCATTCTTAGTTTTACATTATAATTTACTCTGTCTTCTAATTCCTTACTTATTCCATATCATCTCTCCTTTCAGATTGCGATTGACTTGTGACCTCAGCCGAGAACTTCATTTTCATCTTGCATTCTCTTCTAATCGTAGATTCTTTGTCAGTTGGAAATTGGGAAAGATTAGGATAATGCTTATGTCCTGGCAAAATCTCCAAAAAGTTCCATTTTATGCTCAATACAATTATCATTTGATTTCATGGAATTTGGCAGTTTTTAAAAGCATCAATATTACCAATATTAGTCTTAAATTAATGTTTTAAAATTTATTTGTTCTTACAAAAATTGTGATAGACGTTGCTTAATTCTCAATAAATATTTCAGATTCAGACTAATAAAGATAATGATTTTACAATTAAAATGTTTTAATAAAAATTTAGATTCAAAATATTCAGACTTTTCAGGAAAAGATTGCAAGTGTATTCATCTCAAAATCTGGCTTGTTTATTCGCATTACATTAAATTCGAATCTAATGATGTTGATTTTTTGTAGGATGAGACCTTGGGTTCACAATGATCTGGTCTACCAGCTGGTCCTTGACCAATCCTCTTCATCTTTCTCAGATTATTTATTCCCATTTACAGCTGGGTTGAGTTGAATAATGGGGAAAGATGACTTATTCAAAGTCAGAGGATTTTCATATGCCGACTGAGATTGGAACCCTTGATCACCATTTGTTCAACTTTATCTTGCAAATAACGCCATATAAAGATTTTAAATGCTTTCTGACCAGAATCTACATGGTAATCTTAATTCAAATCCTTCCAAAAAGTCTGAATATCGGAAGATCCCACCACCAGAAAATACTACAAAGTGACTTGATCAGCAAATGTTAAAATAGAAGAGAGACTGTTTCTACAGAGCTAGGGGTTAGGAATACCTCCATCTTGGAACCCTTGATCAGCTCTTCGAGGTTACGTGGCATGCGACTCCTACGGTTCTTTCTCTTATTCTTCTTCTTAACGGAACCAATGTTTCGTACTTCCATGCGGCATGTTCGGCGCCGTTTACCAGACCCACAATTCTAATAGAACAACGCCAATTTTAATGTTTTGAAACACGTTGGGCATAATTTAACATTTGCTGCAGTCACTTTACAATATTAAAAGCACCTTTTGTTGCAGTTTTTTTTGTTTTTTGGAAAATTTAGTTCCCCAAATTTTATCATTATTATAAAAAAATAATATGTCTGAAATATTGAGTAAAAATGATGAAAATGTCCAAAATCAGAAATCTAGGTGACTGCAGCAAAAGGTAACCTTAAAGCAAAAAATAAAAATCTGAAAAAAAGGCATTAAAGAAATCACTGTTTCAAACAGAAACACTGGTTTCTATATAATATAAAATAAATGATAACAATATATGAAATGTCTATGTTAGTAGAAGGCATGCTGATGAAGATATAATAGCATCCATCAACATATTCATATATACATCAAACAAGATGTCGAGTTTGAAAACAAAGCACCTTCATCTTTTACCATACATTACCTTTTTTCCAGGCAAGCCCGGTGGACCTGGAGGGCCCTGGATGAATCCAGCTGGAAAATTTCCGTCAGGGTCATACCCAACCCCACGGCCCCCCCTTTCACCTTTTTGACCCTGTAACACAAGCATATAGATCTACTAGCGTGCTACTGTTACCTTACCTGAAAATCAGCCAACATGCAGCCACCGGTAGTTTGTGCTCATTCAAAGCCAAGTGTTATTGTTATGCTAGAAAATTCATTATTGAAAGAGCAGGAACATGCAATTGGGCCATTCATAAAGTATACAGAGACAGACCAAATATGAGATTTTTTACCAATATTTTTTCACATTTCAAAATATACAGAACAGAATATAAGACAGAAGATAACAGATAAAAGAAACAGAAGTTTGATTGTTTGATTAGACAGTGGACTACTTGGATATACTGGTAAAAGAGACAAAGTTTAAATGAAACTTGTATCCTTTTTCAATTAAATTTTTAATCCATGAAGCAAAGTATCGATATGCATACTTCAAACGTTGGCTCATGTTGTGGTAAACCTTGATCTTGCAAGCCAAATGGTTGATGAATATGACTTATAAATAAAATCTGAAGAAAAATGTGTCATGTGGATCAACCATTTGGCTTGCAAGATCAAGGCTAACCAAAACTTGAGCCAAGGTTTGAAGTAAAAAGTTTCTGTATATTTTTGTGTATAGTGCAGTATTTATCATGAAAAGGGATTGCCAAACTGGGTGTGAACATTATAGGCTATGACAAAATATTGAGTTTATAATCATTTTTAGTCCTAATTTTTCCTACACAAACTATTTCCAGTGTACAAGATATATCCAATATATCCATAATAATACTAGATGTATCAAAGAAACAGAATGAGTGGAGTTCTATAGTGTACTGACATGTACATATTGTATCATATATTATGTTTTCAGACATCAGGGCCCCCTTTCACAAAAATCTTAAGATCAGTTTTGTCGCGATGGTATATCACACTGTAAAATTCCACATTGTAAAGAGGTTTACTAAATTGTATATGTGTATATGCGAAACTAATGGCAACAATTTGCACTATTTCAATTTTCAGTCAGACGTATGTGGTTCCTGCAATTTCACAAAATATATGTTTGCTGACATCACTAATTGCAAAATATGCTTGAATCACACAAGACCCTCTGTTATA
The DNA here is from genome assembly GCF_000327385.1 of Lottia gigantea. NCBI lineage: Eukaryota > Metazoa > Mollusca > Gastropoda > Lottiidae > Lottia > Lottia gigantea. The sequence goes on along the minus strand of NW_008707001.1, from coordinate 3,866,522 downwards.
AGTGATGTCATCAAATACTTGGTTCTAGTGGAACTGCAGGAACCACAGAATTCTGATTGAAAATTAGAATGGTGGAAATTGATGCTATCAGTGTCGTTGATACACATAATAACTTATAAAACCTCTTTACAATCCCTTTAAGACAAATCCTTACCTTAAGATTTTTTGGGAAAACCAACCCTGACATATACACTGTGAAATCATCATTATTCATGTAGGATCAATTGTTAAAGAGTGGAACAGTTCAAAATTATACACATAACGTAAAAGGAAAATCCCCGAAAAAGTATACAAACACACTTTTGAACATAGATATAAGCCAAAGAATATGTTTCTGAAGACAAATCCACAAAATTTGGAGACCATGGGTCAAAGGGTCAAATTGTAAAACTGGAAAAGTATTATACAGGTACATCACTCTGAGGATAAATCCACAAAAACTTTGATGGTAATTAAAAGTATATGATAACATTTTGAAAAAGTATCAATCCGCCAAGTAAAGTTCTCATGAATACAAATTAAAAGAGCTTGGAGCCCAAACAAAAACGCAAACTCCACAAAAAAGTTTGATGTTCATGAAATCTAATGATTTCACAGTGTTACATATACATTATAATTATGGGATAGATGATAGTTATAAGACTGTACATGTTAGTTCACTATCTAACCAAGTCTAACATTACTGTTATAACTGTAAGCAGTGAAAACTAAAAGCAGAGACTGTCAAATTATACATTGTTCACTATTTTTATAACATGGTCATATTGATAATACAGCTACATTAATTATAATCATGAATCATTTCTAACAAGAAGTTTAAGATTTATAGAAAATGAAGAAATGCCAATCTTTATTCCATATTTGTAAAATTTTTCTAATTTTTTCCAGAAATCAAAGAAAAAGCGGGCACAATCATTTCTGAATTCTCTGAATAACTGGATTTCTAAAATCCAGAGAACTAGAATGGTACTGAGCTTGATTTTTATTTTCCCAAAAGTTTGGCAAGAGTATATTTAATATATCCTCATGGACCAAGAGAGTTTATCTTGTATCCATATCAATGTACAAGAAATAGATAAGCTAAATAAATGGTATAAATTTATCAAAAACATTTCTTTTATGTTCATTCATCATTAAATCTAGAAATTTTTGAAGAAATAATTCATGGCTAAAATGCGACAAGACAACAGGGCAAACAATTATCATTTAAAGACCCCAGAATCCCTGAAATAGTTCCTTATGCAAATAATTCCTGCAATTGCTAAAAGAACTGCCAATGTAGCAAATTGTTCTTGAAGAAAATCTACTTTTGCTACGAGATCCTTATAATCTACTTCATTATGCATTTGTAAATGGCTGAGAGATAGAGAAAAAATGGCGAGAATTTTAAATATAAACAATATTTGTGCTCAATGAAGAAAGGAAAATCTTCCAGTCATGGCAGTAAAGGAAAATCTTCTAATCTTTACTTTAAAGAGCAAGGCCATATTTCACAAAAACTAAATAAAATTCAAATTCTAATTGGTTGATAATATAAAATTACAACTCAATTTCAGTGCTTGGCCAATCAAATGAACAGAGCCAAGGTTATTTTCATACCCCTGTCTGTGCTTACATGACATTACTATTACTATTTTTGATAATTGTGTATGTTGTGCACTACATTACATTACAACAATGTTGCTATTTCCGTTTTTGTGAAATTGTCCTTCAATAACATGGTAATAAAGATGAAGGAGAATTAATACTTACTGGCTCTCCAGGTAAACCATCCTTCCCTGCTGGACCCTGTGATGAAAAATAACAGATTATTTGCTAATACAAATATATAAATAGTAACACATGCCACATGTTAAAAAAGTGACACTCTAATCCGACATTGTTTTGCAATCCGAGTGTATGTCAGATTATGCAGAGTATACTGTGTACCGGTATATTAAATATACCAATATACATTATTACTTATGTGGACTGTAGACTGTAGCACAACATTTTCTGACACGTGCCAAATTAGGTTGTCATGGCAGCTTTCTCAAAAACTAGTAATCCAAAAATGGATCAGGATCAACAAATCAAATCCCAAAAAGTGATATATGTGTGTTTTTCCCTAATCATGAGGAAATCACATCGGTATGTCACAACCGAGGAACTTGTAGGGCTGTGGACCTTTGAAAAAGATGCCACGTGACAAACCCAGTTGTAAAGAGGCATCAAATGATGCAGTAGATAAACAGCCTTAATTAACCAACATTATCGTCCTAAAAAAGTCTGGTAAATTTACTTACAGGTGGTCCAATTGGTCCTGAAGGTCCCTGAAATGAAAGATATAACAATATAAAATTCTCTTTTTCTGAGGATCCATGATATAATTGCAATGTTTGATCTACCTGATCTTCAGTATTATGATTTAATAAATTTTCAGATCTAAAAAGAGCACAGAAAGAGGAAAGAAATACAAATGCCTGTGGCCTCACATTGTCTGTCTTCTTCACTCCATTACACTCATAAATACTATATTTCATTTTCATACAACAAAACGATTGAAATTATTCAGATAGGGATAATAAATCATTCGGACTTACCACATCACCTGGAGGTCCAGGTACCCCATCAAATCCTGGTAATCCTGATGGTCCTAATTCACCTGGTGGACCTGGTGGGCCACCTTCACCTGGTTCACCCTACAACAAGAACCCATATTAAAATTAATCCACTGGTCAAATGTTCTTAACAATCTTGTATTTACAGGCTGACAAATAAGATTGCAATTAACCAAATCAAGCCATGAAAGTTCTTGGAATGGATGCAAACCACACATCTTTACACCAAGTTACTATTTAGGATCCATCATTTACATTTCTGTAGATAAAATAAGGTCTAACAGATGGGAGCTGAAATCGTTCAAGGATTGCCAATTCCGTGTTAGTTTCACCCTACCTTCAACTCTATGACCCTTGTTTCCCAATCTTCTAGTTTTAATGGACCAGGTAATCCAGGTGGACCGATATCACCCTACATGCACATGCAAAATATAAACAAACATTGACATGCATGACCAAATATGGTGCAAAACATTGACATGCATGACCAAATATGGTAAAATTATTGACATGCATGGACAAATACATCCTCACAATGTCAAGCTATTCTGAACAGTGTCTTATACCTTGACATCATTAGTCACTTTTCTTGTGTCAAGGAACGGACCAATTCTATTGGATTATATGCCAGTAAATACAGCTAATTAGAGCCATCGACAAAAATTCTGTATACATAATGGCTTATTGTTTACACGTTTTCATTCGAGGGCTCTGATAGACTGTATTCCCTAGCGTACAAATCGCTGAATTTATCAAATTCTGTGGTACAAGAAAGGTAGTTCATGATGTCAAGGTATTAGAAGCTTGACATTGTGAATATAGTGAAATGCAAAAATAATATACTTGTGTTATAAAATGAACAATAAAAATACGTAACCAAAAAACCATCTGAAATAAAAATGCAGCAACAGCCAGGATGCAAAATTAATAATTTTAAAATAAAAGCATACTAGCAACTTAAATAATAACACAAAACACTAAAAACCAACATTCAATACCATTAGATACCAATTACTTTAGGTGTTCATGCAATTTCAACAGAGCTAGCAAACATTCAAAATAGCATGGTGCAATATGAAAGCAACAACACATTATTAAAGGAATTCTACCTCTTAGAATGAGCATAATATTCAAATTTTCAAAATTTGGTCAATACAAGTATAATATATTCATCAGTGGTGTCATAATTATACAACAAAATCCCTGTATTATCTAATAAATCTATAAAACCAAGTTAAGTATTTAAAATTTTAAGCACTCCAAAATAATTCATTCTAAAAGGTAGAAATCCTTTCATCTCTTAAAAGACACACATAGAATTCAACACAAAACTCAATCCCTGTTACAAAAATAACAAAACATAGGCGATCATATCAAAAATAAAAACATGCCATGCTAATGCTGAAAAACAAACCTTAATTGTAATAACTTCATAAGACGTTCCCTATTCAAAACAAAACAAAAATATTAGTTATTTCTCATTAATGGATATCAAAATTGTTTCAGAGAAATGCATGAATTACTTAGTAGCTAGTGGAAGTATTGATATGGGAAGCCAACAATGGCAATACACAGTTGTTATTTTAATTGAGCTCAATTTTGGGAAAACAAAATGACAACCCCAAGCAAACAATTGCATATTCAGTATTTCAAGAAACCCTGCACTCTACTAATTTGGATGGAGCTCAATTTCAAGATTATTTGTTTGAATATCCTTTAGGGATTTCGCTAGAATCTCTACCACAAAAATGTATATCATACTAATATAGTAAGTTACAATTGTGATTAAAGGGAGGTAATATTGTGTCAAGGGAGATAATTTGCTACCTTTAAAGAAACAATTTCTCTAAAACTACTTTGACCACCTAATTTAATTGATCTTTTAATACCCTGCAATGATAAGGATAGATATTAGTAAATTGTTCATTTTATAAACAAAGATCTGAAATAAATAATGTGACTAAAAAGGAAAAATAAATCATTTTGTTGGAATATTGAAATCATTTCATCTATTTCACAGAATATCAGTATTGTGTGCCATTTTGGGGAGTTGATTTGAGTGTTGAAAATATGTAAATAGTCTTCAGAATTACTAGAAATGTACCAAAATCAATAATTCCTTCAAAAGTATCTCAAACTAGGAATTTTGCTTACTTTTTCTATATTCTATTATGCTATATTCACAGAATATCTTAATATGACGTTTCTTAGACTAGAGCATGATTGATCAAAAAGAATGGCGCACCTGTCCCTTTAAGGAGAAAATTTAAATAGAAGCAATGGAAAATATTTATTGTGATTACGTATTAAGTATGAACACAATTTTTATCTTACTGTTTTCTATAGGTATATAATATGTAGGCCTACTGTTTACAAAATTTAATGGACATTTGAATAATGTCCCTTTGCCAATCAAAAGAAAAATGATGATCTAAATTTGTCTGTACCTTATCTCCTCTGATGCCATCAAATCCTGGTAATCCAACTGCTCCTTTGTCTCCTTTTGTTCCTTGTTCACCCTATAATATAACATTTAGTTTATTCTAGTTTTTTATTTCATCTGTTTAAAGCATCACTGCAAAACCTGAAGCACATTGGGCCTAAGTATATTGTCTTTTCTAACAACTTTCCGCTTTTTCTGTCAGCTACTCCCAACCTGTATCACTGACAGGGTAATACTGGGGTCAAAAGTCTGAAGGTGTATCTGAGCCAACTAAGAAATATATTTTTGTGTATACAAGTCCAGCTTAAAAGTATCCATGAAACATTCAATCTCCTGGAAAGTGTCAAATTTGACCAAGAAAATGCAGTTCAACCCTATGAATAGCTTAAACGGTGAATTATTTGAAAAAAACACAACACAGACCTTTTCTCCTCTTTCTCCTTTTAAACCTGGTGACCCCTGGAAAGAAAATAAATATACCAGGTGTTAAATCATTATCATTACAAATACATTCAGTGATGTAAGTAGGTCACAGTTATTTAAGCACATCCAGAAACACTTTCATACATACATCAGAAGAGTTCACTATGTTGATGGGGTAGAACAAGAAGTAATTGACTCTACAATTTTACCCCAAAATAAAGTGTACTTTTCCCAGGCTATGCTAGGAAATATCTGTGGATGTGCAAAATGTGAAACTCCTACATAGCATGCAGTGTGTGTGGTGCTATTTGATAGCTGCTGAGGTGTTCACATGCAAAATAACGCAACATAAAATATAAGCACAGGGGTCAAATTCACAAATTACATCTATCTGATTGGACAAAAATTTTAGTACTTGACCAATCAGGTGATCAGAAAACTTAAGTTTCTGAGAAATTGACCCCTAACATTGAAGTTTTAAAGTTAGTCTGCGTGAAAAATAACTAAATAAATCTATAACTCACAGGCAAGCCACTTTTACCCGGTGGACCAATCGGACCCTGAAGCCAAAAAAATAACATTCAATAAGCATCTAATAAAAGCGGACAAGCATGCAATGTACTTGGTGGAAATCTACTGAAACAGATTTTGAAATGAGCGAGGAAAATGGGAAAATTCAATCAAATGCCTGTGGATTTTGATTCGTTAAAACCTTGAAAGAAAATCTTAAAATTTTAATTTCCCATTGTTCTACTTGTCACAGTAAGCTTAAATTTGCAACAACAAGGTTAAACACGCAATATTGAGCTTAAAGTTATTGCGGTTGTTTTATTTTTTTGTCAGTCGGACATTTTTCAACAACCTGTGAAATTTGATCTCAATTTCAACTTGAGAGAAGGTCTACTATACCATGTTCTACAGCACTGGTTTTGTCATGATGACCGTAAGCTTAAATTTGCATCAATTTGTAACAGTTAGCATAAATTTGAGTTTAATTTGACAGAAAATACATTATTATACGTCAAAAATATGAAATAAAAAATCTCCGTTAAAATAATGTCATTGAGTGTAGCAGATTTATCAAAAGTCAAAACGTTATAAAGTTTCATTTAACAGGTGCTTGCTACCCTCGACATTTCATAATGAGTAATTTTCATTCAGTTTTAAACACATCAGCCATATATCAGGTGCACTATTACATATAAACATGGACGTTATATTTTCTTTTACTTTTTTCTCTAATTTTGTTTTGAAAACGTATGGTTTATGTGCAAAGAAAATAATTTTTGAGTGAAAAATAACAAGTGAATATTGCTAATATGAGTGTATATAACAGATCAAGGTAAATCTAACATGTTATTAAAACTGTTTTTGTAATTCAATAATAACTGAGTTTCAAATATCTGTATATTACATTTCAGACTTAATTCATGTTCTTCTAATACTGTTGCAAATAAACCAAAGGAAATATACAAGCTAATAGCAACTACTGGTAATCAAATTCCACAACACTTGAAAATAATTTATAAATATCAAAAATCTCAGGTCATTGTAAAAATTGATAGCAAATGATAACTTTTCTGGTATCTGAATGATCAAATTTTCAACTTAATTTCAGTACAGTTTTTCAAACAGAAAAAACAATATAAATGCAAAGAAATAACAGAAAAACTATAGCAGAACATATTAATAAAAAATTAGTGAAAAAAGTATCACAAAAAAAATCCAGAAGAAGTTGAAGAAATAAAAGCTTTAAAAAGAAAAAGCAAATCATAAGAAATTAAAACTGTGCATGAAATTTAAAATTGTCCGATAAAATAATAATGTGTTTGTCACAACAACATTTAGCAATTTGTGTTGGGCATTGTTGAATCATACTCACTTCTCCAAATGAGACGACTAGAAAAAAAAGTTTGGCTATAAATGTTTAATTTTCTTGGAAATTTCTTTGATTAAAAGACAATTGTAGAATTGTCACGGCGCCATTGAGCCGTTGTCGTTATCTCCTGCGACATGCAATGGATAATCAAAAATTCAAAGAGAGTTGTGCAAGTATAACGGCGCCATTGAACAAGTGCCGTAATATCTTGCAACATGCAACAGATGATTAAAAATTCAACATTGTAAAACAAGTGCTTCCAAACATATCAAAATCAAACAGTGATAAAATACAGTTGCCATTTTTAAAACATGACATCACACAAACTCAGTGCTGAAAAAAATCAATCAGAATAATCAATCAGCATACAAATCAAAACGTGATTCAATAAACAAAAAAGGAATGGACTTGTGGTTAAGTGGGCCAAGTTATGTATGTAAATCCAGGATTGATTCAAACATAAACATGACCAGTCCACTTAATCTTTAGGTAGTTAAAGTAGTAAAAACACAATAAGTGTGGCTTATATACTTTCAATTACTATATGTTCTACCTAAAAAAAAATAGACTGATCATGTTTATGTTTTTGATTAGAACCTGGATGCACATAAATTTCCTTACTCAACTAAAGGTGGGGATTAGTAAGGATAATGCCAAGACAAATTCTACATTTTTGGATACCAATTCTATGTTCTATGTTCTATATTCTATGTATTTCTTTTTTTGCCTTGAATCATGGGTAGATAATTATAGAACATCTAGACACTAACCAGAAAAAATGCGAATGGTTATAGCCTGGACATAAATTTAGTAAAAACATTTACAGTGTGCTGACTTCTACTTGCCAAGTTCAGAAGTCAATATGGACCTTGTCTTTTCACTGTTTAAAAATATAGAATTCTGCTTGACATTTCCTTATTTGGAAAGAATTTAACAAAAACTCACAATAATCATGAATATAAATAAAACATGATCTGAATAGAGGATGCTTAAAAACAAACAAATCATCCAAAACAATATAAAATACAAATCATCATGATCAAAAACAAACGAGGGAAGGGAAAGAGAGGGGTTAAAAATAGAAACACACCGGAAACCCTGGGTACCCACGTTCTCCAGACACTCCCTGTAAAATACCATCGCAATATGTAAGTATGGGTAAGTTTCGCGAAATATAAAATGTTCCATGATATTTTTGAAAATTTCCACTTTAAAGATTTTAAAAGACATTTGAGTATATGTACCCTAGCGTTGTTTTCCCTGTACAGAATATGACTGGACTGATGTTAAAATAATTTGGAAACCTACAAATAGTATTCTCTAGGTATTTTTAAGAACAAAAGGCTCACTCTTAATCTTTTGATAGCCCAGGGAAAAACCCATGACTCACTAGAACTATTTATGTTCAAAACTATGTGGACTCTCAAAATGTGATGATAAATAAACAAAGTTTAAGGCCAGTTTGGTGATATTAACTACGTTGACTCTCTGAAAGAGAAAAGATGAAAGACTAGATACCTGGAATCCTGGAAGACCTCTCAACCCTGTAATACCAGGTTCACCTTTCTGACCCTCAGCCCCTGGGGGACCAATGGGCCCACGGGGTAGGTCCACATTTTTTAAAAAATTAGTTATAAAATTTATATCTACTGAGGTACCCTGAAATCAGAAAAAAAATGAAATGAATGGAATTTTACGTCCTACTTTCCAGACCTAACAGGCAAAAAAAACAGGCAACGCCATGCAGTGTGCAATGAGAGAAATTTTGCCAGGTCAGTGAAAACACAATAAAATATTGCGCCATTTCAATTTTGATTTAGACGTCTGTGGTTCTAGATATTCCACTAAAACTAAGTGTTATGATGATGTCACAAATGCAAAAAGCTACTAATAAAACGTCTGACTGAAATTTAGAATAGAACTTATTGCCATCAGTATTTCTCCACTCCACTTCTCTTCATAATAAGACAAATTCATTTATTCATTTTTTCAATAATAAATATCAAGAATAATCAATGAATTTTTTTTAAAAGATTCAGTGATTTTGTGAATTCAGGCACGAAACCACAAGATTAAATTTTATGGACCTCAACGGTCACAAGGCATGCGTTTATTCATCACCATCATTCTATAAGAATTCCTTACACCTATATTTCTTCACTTTGTAGTTGGTATACAAGCAAGAAATTGGGAAGTTAAAGTGATACAGTCATCAATATTTGTTTGACTAGCTTAGAGAACTCAATTTCACCAAGCTTATCTTTTCACTTTTCAGAATGAAAGGAGACAACAAGTTCACTAACAATATAATGACAAGGTACAGCTCGAACCAACAGAAGTAACGAAAGCCTAAATTTACAGGCATGTTTTACAGAATTTTGACTTAGATCAAATCAAGATTTTAAGAAATATAACAAGTTTATTGATCAAAAAACACAAGATTTTAAAGGGGTTTAATTAATTGATCAGTCTCCCATGCAGAAAACTGACTTTAAGATTCCGTTATTTAAAAATCAAATAGCACCCTGATAACTAGAAATTACTCTCTCTCAGCTGGTAAAGAGAAAATTAGATGACAGCATCCCTTCAAGGTAATAGCTTGATAGACTGTACAGGTACTAAAACTTGAAATTAATTTGTAACTGAGATAAAACTAAGTGGTTGAGTGAATCTTTACGGTAGTTTATACCAGTTGAAAGGAAGTTTTATGAGAAATAATTTAGTTTATAGTTCATGATGATTTCCTATTTTCAATTGATGGTAACCAACTTATACTTTCATTCATATATTTTATAAGTCCGAAACATACATATAATACCATCATTGACAACACCTCGAAGCTACTTTGTTAAAGTGAACCAGGGGCTCATCTATTTTTGAAAAGAGAGCATGGTTTTAAGAATAAGAATGATTAAACCGAAATACTGATCCTTATTTAAAGTTTTATCAGTTTTTTTAGTGGAAGTATTTGGATGCAGAATTAGGAGTATTTTCTCAAATTGAGGAACTTTTACATTTGGAGAGATTTAAAAAGTAATAGTCATACCAACTAACACAAGAAAGATTAGACGAAAAATTCAAGAATTTTGATATATTACCAAATCCAACTTTGGCAAATATCCACAAATTTTTGTGCTGAAGAATAGATATAATCCATGATATTTGGTGCTGACAAAATTCTGATTTCGGACTAAACAAGCTAAGGTAATGTTGATAGAGAAATATTAGTCAAGCACATAGTTTATGAACTATCATCTCAATACCTATATTATCACTATATCACTTCACAAATAATACATTTTTATTATTCAATTCTAATATCAAAACACTTTACACTGGATAATACTGAATATACAAACATTTCTTTAATAAGATAATACAAATTTTAAACGAAAACTTGGTGAATGGGGGAAATCGGTCCATTATTCAGTTTTTTTTATGAATGATATGATTTAAATAAGCTATTACCTATATTATGGTTAGTTAAACAATATTTAATCTGTACCCATTGACTGATATTTGAAGACTGAGTTATGGAGCAGGGATGTTGTTCTTACAATATTTGCCAATTATGATCAATTGAAATTGTCACTTTTAAAGTATAGGTAGGTATTTGCAATACTATGGACCATTTTCGTCAAATAAGTTAGTTGAAAATTTCACAAATTCTTGCCATATTGCTAAATAATTCAATGAGTCTGCAGGCTATAAAATTAAACTCTATACCTCATAATATGCAAAAAGTAAAAGATAAATTGCACCCTACTCTCTTATGTACTGAAAACCACTGACGATATATTGTATTAACAGGTATTCAACCTATTATTATACTTATACTGTTTATATCTTAGAGTACTACGCTTGATTGACAGTACACCCAATAAAAACATCCTCCAGTCTCAAACATCTAAAGACTAGAATAATTTACATGCTGTTAAAAGTGTAAAACATCTTGTTGATGTATCCTACATCTGATTTGATAGTTATTTTAACAATGGTTTATGAACTGTACAGTGTAATCTACCTTATTTCAATTAAGTCTTACAATTTAAAGATTTACTACAGATATCACATTTTATATGTTTGGAATTTTAATTGGTTAAGCAGGTATTTTAACTTTAAAACCCCTAGTGTTTGTTATTTTAATATCTTTTTAATTTTAGAGAGTTGTTGAAAGTATTTAAATGCATGGTTGCTTAAAGAATTCAAATTTAATAGTTTCAACAATCCTTGTCAGCCAAGGTAATGTACACCAACAGTAGATAGGGCAACAGCAAAATATATAAAGCAAATAAACTCATTGGAACTAACTCTACTTAAAGGAACATAATAGACATCTCAATAATAACTGAATTCTCAAATGCAGATATCACCAAATGGAGCATTTGGAAATCACTGCCAGTATGATGTGGCTTCAAATCTCCTTTTACAGAAATGGGTTTTTACGAAAACTAACAAAAATTATGAAAACAGATTTCTTACCTTTGCTCCCGGCCATCCTGGTAATCCTATTGGACCCTAAAACAATGACATCATCAAACAAATTAACATAAACGAAGATATCTCAGATCCTCTCCTGAATAAACCATATCTTTTGATATGATTGGAAGCACTTTATATTATATTGTAAGAGGTTAGTTTGAGATATATTACAGTATTATATGTTTAACTATCTACATTATTAAGAAGCTTGATAGTTATATTAAAAGCTTAAGCTCATATATATGAAATAGGCTTAGATTAGAAATGAAAATACTTTAGAAATGAAGAAGCTAAATGCACAATATTAATATTGCCTATATTCTCTAATTTTGAAACATCACATAAAGCATTACTCAAAATATCCTGACAAACGGCTCTTCATTTATACCATTATGGTTATTCATTTTTTCAAGATATTTCTGTACTATAATATTGTGTATTTAGTTCTGAGAAGCAACAGAATATATACATAGATATATAAAGAAGACTCTGGAAAATTAAGATCAAAGATAAGCATAACGATTGGAGATCTATATCACAAGGGAAAAACAGTTTATAAGAATCAGGAGAAAAGAGAAGTTATAATAAAAATTGGTACCGGGAAACCATTTTCTCCTTTTGGACCCTGTAATACAACATATATACAATAAACTAATGGACTAACTGGGAATTACATACAAACAACGAATTACTCATGACAATTGGCGCTGCATAAAGAGAGAAAAAGAAAAGAAACATCTACATATTACAAGGATAACAACTTAGGTTCACAAAGGATCCTTTCTACCCGCTGTACTTGGCATGGATCTTTCCAGGATTATCCATACCCATTTGGGTTGACTGGAATTATGAGTGTAGGTAGGTGACTTATTTAAGCCACCATTTGTTTCGTTTGTTTCATGTACACAAAGGATTTCAAACAGAGTGGTATTCTTCAGTGTATTTACATATACTAGTTTTGATATTGTGCTATACACTTCTTATTCCATAGAAACAATCAAGAGGGAGAGAGGGAGGGAGATCAACACATAAATGTACAGGTATAGAATATGTGAGGTGCATTTTAAGACCCACAAATCAAAAGATCAATTCTTTTCTGCTCTGCCCTTGTGAGCCATTTCAAGCTCCATTAAATACGGGTAAACACATTTTCAAGAATTTGGGTACTAAGGAGAGGAATATAAAAATATTCGAGCAGATATGTTCTGCCCTTGAAGATAATTTCAAGCTCCAACATTTACAGGAATTTGGATTACTATGGAAACTAGAGAGGGACGTATGATATACAATAATACAGGGATTTTACATTGGGCCTTTTACATTTATATACATTATATACACCAACAGCTCATGCACCTTCCTTCACCTTCTGCCCTATAGCTGCATTAATTGATTATACAAAATGATTCGATAATATCCCATTTCATAAGTTATTATCCTGCACTTAGAAATAGACAAATGGGCCAGGGGCCTGTTTCCAAAAATTTATACAGTAATATGACTGGCTGATAACTGTAAACTTCTCTATTTCAGTGATTGACTAATCAGATGACTGGAACAATGGAGTCATCCAATGTTTAGTTTTTGTGCAACAGGCCCCAGTTTTTGACTGAAGAAGTGAACACAGAAGATTGGAGAAAAATGGGGCCACATCTGTGTCTTCAGAAATTTGTCCATATGCCTTCCTTTGTAGCAGTGGGTCACACATGAATATGAATAGTTATAAAAAAAAAAACTAAATGTGATGAGAAACAAATTCTTAAAAATAAGTTTTCAAAAGAAATTTTAGCAATCTGATGATAAACTAAACCTTAACTGTGCACTTGAATTAGAAGAAACATCTGTTTGAACGAAAGAGAACTGTGAGTGACATGTCTAATTTTGAAAAATAAAAGCTTCATTAACTTAATTATCGTTAAAGAATAATCTAAAAAATGATTAATTGTGGATACTTACACTAGGACCAGCATCACCTTTATTACCAGGAGGTCCTGAAAATATAAACAGGAGAATTTAATCATACTGAATTAAGGCACTTTTTCTAAAAAAATTTAGGGTCTTGGTATCAATTTATTACCCAAATAATATGCAAATATGAGACAGGCTATCAGGAGCTAGTTCCATGATTTTCAATCAATTGCTATATCAATAGAAATTTCTCCAAAACTTGTATTTAAAAATCCTCTTGTGAAATTTAAGTGCATTAATGTTTGCAAATATGGAAATAAGCAAAATAAACAACGTTATCTGTGTAAATCTTCATATTGTAAGCTAGTTCCACAAAGTTCATTCAATTACATTATTTAAATCAGATTATATGTTTGTATTTGTGTAACAATAGTTTAGGAGATGATCCGATTTCAGGAAGCACTTGGAATATGTAGTAGTATGAAATCAGGTATGTATATGATAATGTATGAAGATTGGAAAAATAGTTGTAGGTTTTTTTAATAGGTAGGTTAATTAATAATTGTCATGGATGGATAGAATTTTAAAATATTGGAGTAAGTAAAAATGTGAAACATGATAATTTATAAACCTTTGTATATTAAATGTATATAATTGGTCATTATGCAAAATATATGTGTCATAATAGAACTAATTATTGTAAAATTAGATGACAAATAGAAATATATTGAATATTAAACACTATAATAACACTGGGATAGTTAACACCTAGTTAGAGAAATGTTAAGTGTTATATGACTATTAACACTATGTAACACTAGAACTGTTGATGGATCCAAACCATAATATTAACCCTCTATATTTACTGGAATTGATTATAATATATTGAATATTAAACACTATAATAACACTGGGATAGTTAACACCTAGTTAGAGAAGTGTTAAGTGTTATCTAACTATTAACACTATATAACACTAGATTTCTAAGATAGATTTCAGGGAATACTTATTTCAGGACTGGTGCCATGGCTATATACAGTATATTATATGTCAGAGTGCGTGTATGTTTGTGTGCGTGTCTTTTAAACTAAAATCACACTAATAACTAACTAATTTTCACATAATTAATAAGCTTATCTATTGCTCTGTGACCTCGGCCAGTGCTTTCATGGAGATTCATCTTAGAACACCATTATCACTAGAACTGATGATTGATTCAAACCATAACAATAACCCCCTTTTATCCCGTTTCTTTACATGTATACGAAAGTATAAACAAGAATTCAAGAAAGCATTGCAATATGAAAAATATCTCGAACAAAAAAATGGAAAATTAAAGACAAGACAAAGGAGCACAATGTGTCAGCTCAAGATTTTCCTCATGGAAAAGTGTTCATTGTTCAATAAGCTATCTACGTATATTCCTACAAGGATACTTTTAAACAATATGTTTATCACTTTTCTCCTTGTGATAAAAGGTCCATTTTTGAGTCCTATATAATATATGCAAATCTCCAGATTTTTTTTCCTGACCTGTTCTAACATAGGCTATATTAGATATTGTGCTAGTCTGCCTACACTTCTTAATCTGTTGTGTATGAGTTTTCTCCTGGTGATAAAAGTTTCCGACCTGCAGTCAGATATAGACAACAGTTGTTATAAATTGATATTTTATTTAACAGATAATAACTACCAATTATCTTTCTTTTACTCTCCTGAGTATTTTATATATTCTTATATCTACCAGATACTCATTGTGTATGATATAGTCCGAAATATTATTATTGAACCCCACGGTATCTGTGTTGACCGAGCTATTAATAAACAAAAATCAGTCTTGAAAAATTATTTTTTTGAAAAAATATTCAACCTATATCTTCAAATTATGATTTGAATTTGAATTGAGGATTTAGTCCAAAATCTGAATATTTTGACTTCCAGTAGATACATCTTAAAATTGAAAGTAGAAAACGTAGACTAAGTTTTATTGGAAATTTATTGTATTTTAATAGTCTTAACAGTTATTTTCTTTCAGCATGAATAATGTACAAAAACTGGCACATTATAACTGATTATAATTGAATGTCTCTGAGATCAAAAGAACAGTAATTGCTAGCTAGAGAATTTTGATAAAACGAGAAACATAGATTGGACAAGTTGCATATATCTGTTCTATACGATGTAATGAATGATACGAGTACCTATGCCAGTTGATCTAAAGGCAATGACCTTGATCTTGAAGCGAGGTCATTGGCGGTGATTAATCAGCAGAATTTAGTTGTTTTCATGTGATTTGATCTGGATTATCAATAAAATAAGCGATTATCTACTTGGCGATAAGTGATTAAGATGACATGTTGGATTTTACAGATTTTTTTTGAGTGATGGGACCACTGATTAATTCGTAATTCAGAATACACAGTGTGTCTGAGTACTCAGAGTTTTTCTTTATACTAGCCTAAGAAAGGAAATCAATTGGTACCAGAAAATGATATATACGCAGAATGTCGGAATACTCAGATGTCGGATATCATAGAGTACACTGTATATTTTGAAACTTAAATCTGGTAAATACAGCCAAGTTAACAAATCTAGCCTCGGACTAAGTTTGATGGTACCACCCTTTTACTATCATCATAGAAACAATCTTCATCATTACAATGAGATGCAGACTTCAACTTTACACCTTTATCTTTTGTAGAAAACCTCCTATTAAATGCCATTTCTTGTTTACAGTAGACATTTAAACTCAGGGTTATGTAGAATATTTGTCTTAATTGTTATCAAATTGGATATTTGTTAGAGGGAAAAATCTCACCTCTGCCACCCTGAATGGTAATAATAATATTTCATTTCGGATTCTTGACAGATGGATTAAAGAGGTTCTCTGTGAAAACTAGACTGTTTAAAGATTTATAATTTGCAACAACAGATTTCATAAATTACACTTAAGCCCTGTTCACATTATATAGAATCATATGTTAGAAGAGCAGTTGCAAGAAAGGAACAGATGAAAAACTTGTAATGTAAACGGTCAAGAGTTCTAAGAACTGTTTCAATTCCAGACCATCGAGGCGAGGTCGTTTCAGAACAGTTCTCAGAGCAGAACAAATAAAATTTCGTAGTGTAAACGTTATCCATTCTCAGAACAGTTCATTCTGATCCATATAAAATATGGTTAAATTTGGTTATTTCCATTTTCAGACAAGCCACCCTAAAATAACTCGTGTCCATTTCAAAGTAGACGTACTACAGTCTATTTGTGAACTCCATGTTCTTAATGTCAACATTAAAGAGTAAATGTGACCAGTAGGGCTTAACCTTATTATCCTTGTGAAAAAAATTGGTATTTAACGTACAAAAGTCAAAGAGACCCTGGCCAAGTCAAAGTATGTAAATATGGGAGAAAATTAATGAAAAGTTTGACCGACATGACAAGAATGGTGGTTTAATTTACATAGAGATTAGGTATAGTAGTAGTTGTTTTGCTGTTAGTATGTTGAGTCCACATGTCAAGTGTGTCACTTACTACTGTCAACAATGACCTTAGTCCGAAACAAACTGACAACATTGACCATTGCTGTCTGAAAGCTGTTAGAATGTATTCCAAAATATATACTGAGTTGATAGTTGTCAGCTATCAAAGAGCTAGAAAAACTCAAGTCTTAAATTTGTTTTACTTTCAACAATGACCATCTTGCATGTTTTAATATTGCTGACCATTATGAAGACTTTAATACTGATTATAACAGTAAAAGGGATTGTAAAGAGTTTTTCAAATTTTGTATGTGTATCTGGGAATGTAATGATGTAGATAGATGTTATCAGTGTCCCTGATATAATATATACAAAACCTCTTTACAATCCCTTAAAGGATCTGTATTTGCAACTTGTTGAATCTTTTATAACTTTCTGACATTAATCACTATGCCCAAGTCAAAATGAATGGTCTCTTGTAGCTACTAGCTTGTCTATTTTGAGAATTCCGAGACCCAAAAGTCCTTAGAATTTGCACTTCATTAGATACCAAATAGATGTAAGTATGTTTCTGACAACTTTGACGTCACATCAGTACCTTTTACTAAAACACTATTCTAATACATTACTTTATAACAATACTCTCTCTCATAGAATATATAATGGTTTAAAACAGACACTCCGCTATGAGATATGATTAGTGTTTTTTGTGAAATAATGTGGCTGTAGTAATATTTCTTAACAAAATAAACACAATAGCAAAAATGAAGTGCTATATTTTTATGTTTAAATCAGACTGATCAATACAATATAGCCAATTTAACAACATTTCATTCATAATAAACAAAATCTTATATCACAACTGTAGAAACATTGACAAATGATTTAGAACAATGGCCAAAACTTAATCATAATGTAGATGTAGGGAGGGGACCATTATGATATGCTGAAAGTAGAATTATGTTTCGACAACCTTCCTCCTAAGAATTGGCTGGGAGGATAGAGGGGGCTGATTCGAGATAGAAAGTTGTGGAGGAGAATAGTGAGGGATAGAGTTGGGGATGTTAATACACGCCCCTCCTACACCCTAGTGTCTACAACTCACATGGTCAATACTATAATAAGAGATAAGAATACAGGATGATTAGATCTAATATTACAACAGTAAAGGTGTAGAGAGGACAGGAAAACTAATCCTGACTAACCACTGATCTTTATATCTTAGGTTACTTGTAACAATACCATACTCAAATAATCTACCTTTAAAGGGATTGTAAAGAATTTTTTTTTAACTTTTATTATTATTTGGGACTCATTCCAATTTTCAGTCAGCTGATGTCTGTCGCTCTTGCAATTCCATTAAAACTTTTCATTTTATGACGTTTCTATAGCAAAGGCTTTGAGTTATCATTAGCATTTTTTTGCAATAGTGACATCATATATGGTTATGCATTTCTATCATTACAGAAACCACAGATATCTGATGGATGATTGGAATGATGCAAACCGCTGCTATCAGTGTCCCTGAAACACATAAAATATCTTGAAAACCTCTTCACAATCCCTTTTAAGTATCAGGACAAGAAAACAGAATACGGCACCATTGTGCAACAGAAGCTATAAATGTTCCCGATACACGTAAAAAAGCTAGAAAACCCCTTTACCATCCCTTTGAATTACACAAAAAGATGAGGATGAAGAATAAATAGGTTCTGTCACGAAGACTCGTGTGTGCTAATAATGTCCAATTCTAACATACCTAATGTTAAACCAGCTATATCAACATATTAACTTCAACTAACACCACTTAGCTATTATTTCATTGTTAACTTTTCAATCTTCTGTACTTGTCAACATCTACAGAGTTTGATCAAACTGAAACTTTTCAATTCAATTCAATGTTTGTGTAACAGTGTTATTGACACTATAAGGTACACCTGTAAAACTATTGCTTCTCATCATGTAGCATCTCAAATGAAAAATTCAAAGTTACAATCATCACAAGTGGTCATTATTTGCTTTTCATCACAAAGCATGCATCCCAGATGAAAATTTGTTACAGTTTGTCAAGGAAGGCAATCGTTCAGTGAAATTGATAAGAAAGGTACACCTGTATAAGTATTGCTTCTCATCATGTAACATCCCAAACGAAAAATTCGAAGTTACACTCATCACAATTGGTCATTATTTGCTTTTCAGCGAGACACATCCCAGATAAAACTTACAAAGTTATGATAATTAAGATTGGTCATCCTTTGATTCATGAGAGGTAGAAGACCATTTGTCTAAGAATTTCAATTAATAGCATAAAAATAAACTATCTGTACACAGTATGGGGCAATATACCAAAAATGTCTAAGAAATTGCAAATTTGTTGATCACTTCGAAAAGACTGGCTAAAGTTAAATTAGAAATTGTAAATTTAGAATTGTTAGACAGAATTTTCATCAAAATTAGATGAACACAAAACTTCACTTCTTTAAAGTCAATATAACAATGTCTTATATATGTGGAATTTATAAAACACACTTTAGATTGGATAAAAACAATTCAGAAACACGTGTTTGAAATATGTACACTTAAATATCATAAAATAAATATTTGTATAAAAATAAAATACAAGTCATTTTATTAGAATAATAGTTGAAATATCAAATTTTCTGAGGACATAACTTGTTGATTCTTATTTTGTCCAAATCCAAATCATCTCGGTATTTTTTTTTTTGTACAGCAAACTTTTGGACTAGATCAGGGGTACCTGCAAGCAACTGCATGTCGTATGCTAAATTTCTTGGACTTTGCCCTAACCCATCCTGTTTTAAAAACTCAACCCATTTCCTTGTCCTTTCAATCAATATGTATAGTATTAATGAGATCTGTATAATTCAGTAAAAAATAATAGGCATAAAACATTAGTTATCAGTAAAGTAACCCATTTGTCGGATCGTGTTTTAGGATAAAATGTGACAAGTACAATTAATTTGTCTATTACTGAGAATGATGTAAATATATAAGTAGGTAAAAACACAAAAAACTACCAAAAAAGTATGGTTATTAACTATGTGGACTATCAAAAAGTACTGTGTATTACTGTGGACTATCAAGGTTTATTAGCATAGCAGACTATCTGTAGAGGATGTCATGATAAGCACTGCTATTATAGTAAATATCATGGTTATTAAAACAAAACTTATTCTAGTAGACCTTTATGTTAAGGGCACAAGAATGGTTTTTGTTTGCTATGTAGTATAATATAGTCTTCTACGAAAAATACATTAACCAATACATTAACCAAGACGTTACAACTCAATGCCAGTGCAAATGGCTCATTGCAGAATTCCTCTCTGCTCACTGGATTTGCCTATGTACATAGCATAAGTGAGGTCTATCAGCTGGTGAACTGAAAAAACTCAGCGGAAGATTCTTAAACTCATTGCATCATATCATGATTCTCAATTTCATAATTCACATAACAGTTGATATCAGTGTGTTCTGGGTGGCTGAAAAAAAACTTAACTCAATCTTAAATTGAATATTTAGAGAAAAATTACATCATAATGCCTACCTATAAATACATTACACGCGTAATTTAGCGTATTAGATGATTTTTAAAAGATTAAATATTACCAACAGTTATATCTCTTTAACTTATCCAGAAAATAACACTGACAGCTTCGTGAAATCGTTCCAAAATATCTAATTGATTTTCATATCCCCTGCAGATCTGACTCTATGTCTGGTAATCATATGTTTTCTGCAATCTTTCACAAGCTGTATCTATCAGTTGATATGAGATTTTTTGATATGCATATTAAATGATGGGTATTTAACTTGGGGATGTTGCTAGAATTAGAACCAGACTGCCCTCTAGACAGGGCCTGTTGCCAAAAACATACTATTTAAGATACACTCAACTATGACAAATTGGTGAATATCACTAATAGGCCATAGTCTCTACTTGTGACCTACGCCAATGTTTCTATAAGAGAGCATTTCTTATAAAACCTTACACTGCGGTATGCATATTAATTTAACAGGGGGATATTACTGGAATTGAAACCAGACTGCTCTCTTGCTAGTCGGGGCCTGTTGCCAGAGTATCCAGATATAAGTGTGTCTAGATTTTTACATAGACTTATTGTTGAATATCAATGCGATTTTACCAAATGCATATTAATTTAACTAGGGATGTTGCTGCCCTCTAGCTGGTTAAGGCCTGTTTCTAGAACCCTACCCTGTAAGTAAGAAAGCCTTTCGCTTAAAACACAACACATCAGACTATCCTAACTTTAACTCTGAGATGTTGCTACAATTAGAACCAGACTGCCCTCTAGCTAGTCGAGTTCTGTTGTCAGAAACTTATTATTACAAATTCTCCTAGGCAGTCCTCAATCTTCAAAGTATTCCAGAGAATTGACAAATCAATCTAGTAATTATTAATAATTACTAGTAAATAAAATAGGAACATGTTGAAGATATATGAAATATGACAAACTTATAAATTATGGACATGCTTTCATTACATTCAGACTGCCTTCTGCTGCTTGGTTTTCTAAAATCATCGTAAAGTACACCTAGAATATCTAATGTGCAGATCAGTCTAATAGTCACTATAGGGAATATCTTACAGGTTTTTCTATTGATATGTAAATAATGAAGTTGATATTTCATCCTTCTGATAAATGAATATAATGTAACTTTATGATGTTCATGTGTGCATAAAACACATATTAGATCCCTGGGTGATTCTATAGTACAAAACACACCCATACAGCTTTCCATGTGGTTTTATTAATACACCTTCCTTAGGTAAATGGCTGAACAAATTTGAAAATGGGAGAGCTGCTGCTCTGAAAACATGTAATAAGATTAGTTTAATGGTTATGGATCTAATTCCGACCAATGTGACATGGTCCTGTTCAACATTCAGTCCTTATTTCAGAACAACCATACAGACGGTACCAGAGTCACTTTGTTGAAGAAGTATATAAACAATTGAAGTAAAATTTACATTCCAGCTAATGTTCATTGAAACACTATACCTTTCATTCTGAGATCCTAGGCCAGCGCTTGTGAGAGTCAGATGTATGTTGGTTTTCATTATTTTCCCCATAGATAAATCTGTTTTTTGAATCAAAACAGAGTTGTTGACTCTACAAAGCCAATAATCATCTAAAGTATAAATCAGAGACTGGGAAACAGAAACTTCTGGCTACACACGCGTAACTTGCAATAGTCTCTGTCAAACAGTTAGCGAGTTTCAGTTTCTATTAACAAAATCTTAGAATTTTGCCCACCTGGGCACCTGCACAAGTCCAATAATTGTCCAAAGTCCTTTTCAAAGGCTGGTTAGAGAGGAAAATTTTCAGAGAGTCAAAATATCTAATGACAAGCTCTTAGAATTTTTATTAAACTGATTGCATTCCCAATTAATTTAAGAAAAAAGATGGTTATATTGAATACAGGTAATTTATAATGAAACCTGTTGAAATGTTCATCAACAGTCTACAGTAAGATTACATGTGGTTACTCTTATTATTCCACCTGTCAGGAGAGACCTTCGGCACAGCATGGAACAAACACAAACGCAATTGTACAAATGTAATGAAATTACACCTGGCAGTGTCAATTAATGTCTTTATTACAAAAGGGTAAAACAATTAGGCCATACAATATGGATGAGCATTAAGATCAGATGTTGAGTACACACTGATAGGCTGTCTTCCATACTACCCCTTATAGACAATACAATCAATAGGCCTGTCTTCCATTCCGCCCCTTATAGACAATACAACAATCTTGAATGTTCCCAACACATTTTATGTTTCTTTAATTGATTTTGTTAGTATATGAGCTTTAACAATCAATGTCCGAATTCCTATGCTTATGCCTTGAAGTTGAAGTTCCATTTTTTTAAAATTCACATGTTACTGTTAACATTTAACGTGATGCCAAAAGTCTCCAGTACCTATTGTACTCCTTGAAGAAACTTTGGCTATACCATACCTTCAACACACCTCACAATACAACTGATAAAATATACATTGTTTATTTACTTTCTACCTTTAACAAGCTTTCTAAATAATCAGTACATGTCAAAACTAGTCCATCTATAGTCCATGATACACCATTCCATCAAATGAAAATGATTGAGCTTATAAAGAAGGACATTTTTTCCGTCACTGTAACACAAGCTTCTTCTCATTTCTTCCTTTAAAAGGATTGTAACCAGGCTTTTCAACTTTTTATTTGTATAACATATACTAAGTGGAAGTATCCCAATGTAGAGTTAAGCATTTCTATAAAGACAGGAACCATCTGACGGAAAATTTGAATGATACAAATAGAAGCAATAAATGTCCTGCCTATATATATACAAAAACAAGAGAACCCCTTTAAACCCTTTAAGGTATTAGATCAAGTTATGACACCAGGTAAATCCACTGATGAACCCTTAAAGACACCAAGTGCAAATGGAAATCCACAGTAAAGCATTTTTATAATAACAGGAACCACAGACATCTGACGGAAAATTGGAATGCAAACAGAAGACATAAATGCATTTTATGTTCCTTCTAAGAGGTAGTGTTTCTTTAATATCAGGAAATTTTTAACCCATTCATACTGCTGATATAATTAACATTCATAATAACATGTAATATATTATCATATACTCCATTAGAATACAATTTAACATGAGGCTGCATTTTCATATATCTATTTACATATATTAAATCATTATTTTTTATTACGTGGTGAAAAGGCAATGCGTACACTTTTTACTTCAAATTGAATAATCATTTGACATTTATATAATAGATTCTAATTAATTTTACAAGTAGGAAATTTAATTTTTTTTGGCAAATTATCAACAAAATCTGGAATATTCTGTCTTGTCATTAATTTGATCTAATATACTTTATTATCAAATATGTTTTATATAATCAGGATTAATTGTGCTGTATTTATGATTGTCTGATTTCTGGCCTAATGAATGTTCTTACAGTTTGAGTTCGTACATAGCGATACACGAGGCAACATTAATGTCATCATTGCTGGTTTCTACCATCTGACACCAATACATAGGAAAACAAACTTGAAACACAAAAATTCTAATTGCAGGGCCAATGCTCCCAAAAGTCAGCCCATCGTCAGTATTGAACACCATTAAACTAAAGCAACATTTTCTGATGTAAAATTTTTAAATTCTCAAAATCTTTAGAATTTAATTACTCAAATATCACATCACTTTAAAAATTCAACTTTACACCTAAAAATGTTACTACTGTCATCACTACAGATTAAAAAACTTCACATTTTTACACCCAAAATTCTGTGAAAAATCATCACCATGAATTTGATATTTCTAGTGTTAGTCTGTATAGAAGTTAGAAATCATCAGTGTACTCTATCATTGTCATGGGTAATAAAGTTGTTTTGTGGTAAGAAGTTAAATTTACTTTCGGTTAAGATGTAAAAAATACCACCCACATTCTGAAAATCACCAAGTAAAATAATTAATATATTGCTTGTGATCTAAATTAAGATAATTAGTTAGGTTTGTATTTTGAAAACCAGTACAAAGTGAGTTTTTAAATGAAAATTACTACATCCCTTTCTTTACATTACTGAGCCTCATCGTTAGGGTGGGTGCTCGGTTCCAGCAAGTGAGAACTTGCCCAAGCAAAACCTTCAGTTCAGCAGAGATTGATTCATTTACAGTGTCTTCGTACAAAATCAAAAGGATATAGATTTTGATACTTTTTTGGCACCTCAAAATTGTCAGAATGGAGTTCTCTGGGTCTTTAATTCTTCAAATTACCTCATGACTGGCAAAACTGTTCAAACAACATCACTGATAGAGACAGTGACTGGTTCTGACATATAAATGAGGCTAATGGATTGGGTGGATGGATTACCAACATGAATGTGCCATGTTTGACATTAAAACTCTCAATTATTTCAACTCTCAATATTTCACCAATTTTCTTAATTTCATAGACCTACAAAATACAATAATTTTTCCACTAACTTACGAAATGTGAGTTTTTACATAAGTGATCTTGGAGAGATTAATCAGAGCACTGTGGTCTAACAAATCTTATCTAATTCAAATTAATTTTTGATAATGTTAGCCATGACTTAGGCAATTTTTAAAAACTTGAAGGAATTCCAAACTATTGCACTTGGAAAGGATTCGAACCTACAGCACCTAATTACCAAAGGTGAAAGAAAGTTCTGCTAGTAAGGTGTGAATGGCTTGTACAGGAATTAGGCTCAGGGGAATTTGAACCCTCAGCACCTAATTATCTCTGGAAAGAAAGTTCTGCTTGGAAAGTAAAGGGTGTACAGGAAAAAGTGGGAGGGAGATTTTAACCTACAACACCTAATTACCAAATTTAGCCCTTGTACAGACTCAGCCCAATTTGAACCCAGGGCACCTAAATATCTGAGGTGAAAGAAAGTTCTGCTTGGAAAGTGTGAAAGGTTTGTACAGGAATTGAACTCAAACTTGAGGGATTCCATCTCATTTAACATCAATTGGTTTGTACCGAGAAACATTTACCATGCAACAATAATCAGTTTAACTTTCAATTTCCTACATTAACAGCTACTTACTGGCTTCAATTTCAAATAATTTCACCTTTTTTCTATGTGATTATAGAGATAAGCTTATCAGAGTTAGTTATTGTTATATATAACGTTTTTATTATCAGTGATATACCTAACTCTTTCAGAACTAGACCACTAGGCAGATTACTCGTTACTTGAAAATTCAAACTAACAATTTTTTTCATTATCAGTATCTACCTCTTTTAGAATTATACAACTGAGCCTATTACTCGTTGGTTTAGATGTGTGATATACCTCTCTTTTAGAACTAGACCAATACACAGATTACTTGTTGGTTAAGGCAATGGGACAGTGGGAAAGGTGAAAAGTGCAAAGGAAATTTAAGTGCCTGAAAATTTAAACTTTTAATGTTATTCATTATCAGTATCTACCTCTTTTAGAATTATACCACTGAGCATATTACTCGTTGGTTTAGACCGAGGAATGGGTCCTGAAAGTGCAACCTACCCCTCCTATCATCCACGACAAGGGAAATTTTAGTTCCAGGATTTCAAACTTTCAAATTTTTAATTATCACTGAAATATTCTTATATTATCGGCCAATCTCTTATAAGATAAGGTAGTGAAATAGTTTTGAAAGTGCTCCCCACATCAAGGAAAATCCTGCCTGGTTTGGAAGGCATTTCAAATCTACTAAAAAAACAAATTAACTCTTTATAAATTGATCTATGATCTTGTCAATATCAATTCAATAAAATTATCAATAGAAAAACCATCATTACATGATCTACGAGATTAAAGGGATTTGAATTTTTTTGCAATGACAATCACTTGATTTCCCGAGCGATAGAATTCAAAATTTCCTTATAAGAATCAGCATTAACACAGTATTTAAGAATTGAACAATATTTACATTGTAGTCTGTTCTCAGGTAGACAAGCCTTGTCTATAGTAATTATCATTAGTACCATTCATAACCACAGGAATGTGTTGATGGTTGATATAGATCAGATCAAGATAATGATAAAATCATTAGTATACTCAAAGAAATTAATGTTACATGATGTTTACTCATATCAAAGAGTTGTGGTCACCCTTAAACAATAATGAGTTAGCTGCAAGAGAAATGTTGATTTCCCACCACATGGTGAGGACAGATAACCTTATTAATCTACTGCAAAAATCATACTGATTGCCACTGATTATCAATACATGATCCAAACAATAAAACTTTTCAGACCGGATGGTGATGAAACTCCCTGACAGCTCACCAATGAGAGGACGTAGCAAGATGAGAATGTCCTGTGAGATCAGTTCAGGGCAATATTTAGACCATTCAGTTATTATTCAAACATAAAATAATATGTATTAAACTGAACCTTGCCATATATATTCCTACCAATTCCGACAACTATAACAGTTGAGTTTGGAAAAATCTTTTTTCATGCCATAACATGGATAACATGCAAGACAGTATCATAATTAAGCCAAATGCCTCACTTTTGACAAGAACCAAACTTTACAAGTGTCTTGTTGCTCTAAAATATATCATTAAGTCCACCTAGATCACCCCTTGCATCAATATAACATGGAATGTGCTACAGCCTTGCAATATAATTCCCTATAGTAATTATCGTTAATACCATTGACATGACATCTGAAGGAATGTGACGACAACCAATCTAGATGATTTATTCTGATATCACTCACTATTACAACAAGAACATTAATTATTATCAGATGATCTGTTATACCACAGTTGATTATTAGTACACTAGAACTAATGTAATGAGGTGTGAGATAGTTATCTAGTAATTAAACAATGATTGTTAATTAATATAATTACTCAGTCTCGATAAATCTCATTTACTAACTACTCTTCAGCTACACAATGTTCTCTGTATGTAAGGTGGAAAAGCAAAACTGCTCAGCCATTGATAAGTTATGATAAATTCAATTCTGTGAACTACGCTCCTCTCCATGATCTTCATGCACTGAAACTGCTCAACACTTGACAAGATATGATGAGAACTACTTTTTGAGCTTCCT
Organism: Lottia gigantea; assembly: GCF_000327385.1. Taxonomy (NCBI): domain Eukaryota; kingdom Metazoa; phylum Mollusca; class Gastropoda; family Lottiidae; genus Lottia; species Lottia gigantea. The sequence continues at coordinate 3,838,687 of NW_008707001.1, read as the reverse complement.
TAAACAGATCACTGTTCATCTTAAAATGTAATTCAGTTGTCTGATCTTCACTCACTAAAACTGCTCAGCCTTTTGAACTCTGCTCAAAGAACCATGCAACAGAAGTAAGAAATATGGATAAGCCATGAAGGTTTGCTAACTTTTGCATACTAACTATGCTAAAACTAACTCCACCATACTTTCTAAGAAGCAGATCTTTTATTTGTGACCTTGGACAATGCTTTAAATAGGAGTTGAAATAAACTAAACTCTTTTCACCCAAGCTCGATCCTGGTAGAGATGATCTCCAAATCATTGACATCATTCAACCCTTCACATACAAGTGAGAAGAAATCAACTACCACTCCATGACTCAGCTGGACCCCTGACTTTATTTACTCATGAGAAACCATGGTTTATTACAGATTAAAATTGCCTTGATTAGGTTTGATGGTGAATTGACAGAGAAACTGAGAAGGTCAAGAAGATCATTCACTTCATTCAAAATGGCTACTCATTACACGTTTTATTGGCCATCAAATTCTACAAAAGGTCAACTGTAAGTATGAAACCATGAAAATGCAAGGGGTATAAGTTGTGGGAGGGGAAAATGTTTGAAAAACTTTGTCTTTGTCATAAAATGGTGTTCAGAGGTTAAAGCCAGCCTACCACAGCACTTTGCTCTTCTGATCCTTTTTTCACCATCAAGTTTTACTTAAAAATTGTACTGAAAAGCCATTGCTCTAAACAGGAGTCAAAAAGTTCCTTACTTCTTATTTTGTGACTTTCAGCATTTCCAAAACATTTCAAATTTTTGCTGAAAATTAAAGAAACAATTTCCTTTCTGCCCCTCACCCAGAATATGCCCCTAAAATGGTAGTCTGTTGTGACAAGTCCCTAAATATTGACTTTTCACTTTTCAAGTATTTCAGTAGATACAACAGAGTGTTATCAAGTTTACTGCACAGATACTAATTTAGGGGTCAAGGGCTTCGGTTAGTTTTATCACATACTTCTGTTGATGTTCTTTTGTTGTTCAATGTCTCTACCCCTCTTCATTAGCCCAATAAGGCTCGTACAAACAGTCTGTACTTTAGAAGTTGAGGTACAAATAGCAGGTTGACATCAAGACTGATACAAATTTAGGGGTCAAGGGTCAGTTAGTTTTATCACATACTTATTTCTATTTTCTTTTATTGTTCAATATGTTTTTTTCCTCTCTCACTGTAGAAATAGCAGATCAACATCAATTTAAGGGTCAAAAACGTCTTGTTCTTCTGTTGACCAACTAAAAGATATACAACTCATCCTTTTCATCTGAGTTTATACTAACTAACTCTCTAAGGGTTTGGGATTTGATCCCAACATTGGTCAAGTTTTTACCATTAGATTTTTTCAACCCAGTTTCCCCTGTCAATGATACCGAACATAGGGGCAGACATAGAAATGTGTTGTGCAGTTGTTTGGAATGTACAACATAACGCGCCCCTGTGTCCTATGTGCATGTTAAAAGTTGTCAGTTGGGCGAGCACAGTCAAACAACACCATTGCATAGAGAACATCATTCAAAGAACACCAATATTACTACCATCTTTAAGTGACATTTAGAAGTAGATAGAACATTAAACAAGAAAACTATTGTGAATATACCACTTTTTTCTGCAAAAATTAAAGAAAGGAGTAGTATATCCATAATCGTTTTCATTTCTAACCCCAATATTATACTTAAAAAAAAAAAGAAAATTGTTATGTGTCAAAAATGTTTAATTATAACCAAATTATTCACGGGTTGTTAAGAAAATGACGTTACAAGTCAAAATATTTAGAGCTAATCTACAAGCTAGAGTAGGTACAGAGAATAAATGAAAACTCTGAAAGGACTAATATAAAACAGTAGGGGGCAGTCTTTATAATAAGTATGTTCTTTACCCTGCTTGCTCAAGTGTAATACCTGCTTTTTCCACCCGACAGAGTCACCAATACGACTTGTAATAATTTCAAACTAATAAAAATATTGGATATATGAAATATAATATGATTATAATTAACTTCATAACTTTCTAAAAACTGTAACATAAAACTTTATTATAAATTAATATAGGTTATAAACACAATTGAATTAAAAAAAATTCTTGTTTCTTTTTGGCTTATATTTAATTTATATTTGTTCATTTTCAATTAATATTTTGAAACTCTTGAAGAAGCTTAGAACATATTTTCTTTTAGCTTTAGCTTGCAATCAATATTCTTAAGAAGTGACTGGTTCGGAACAAAGTTTCCCTAATTGCACACTAAGATGTAGCACTGTCCTTTTATATTTTCTTTATCAGTATGAAAATTTCATTCAGATGGAAGATCTCATATGACTCAATAACCACCATTATACAGGTGTCCTCTTTTTTCTTGCCCTGATTAAAGGGATACTACATCTTAGAATAAACAACTTGGCCAATAAGAGCATATATTCATCAGTAGATATACCTGGTGTCATAAATAACATAACAGGATCCTTATATAATCCCATAAATCCAAAAACCTTAATAAAAATGCAATTAACTATTGAAAAAAATATTATGATTAAGCGTTTTTCAATAATTACTTAGTTTTATGAATTTTCCAATTCTCTAGATTTTACAGGGATTCTGTTGTAACTTTATGACACCAGATAAGTTCACTGATGAATATACTCATATTGACCATTCTTGAGAATTAAATTTGATGTTCATTCTAAGACGTAGTATCACTTTAATTTTCTATCTCAATGGGAAAATATAGTATTCACTGACACCTACTAAGATAAATCTAAGCCTAGATTTCTGGACTTTTACGTCCAGGTTCCAGAATTAACCTTTGACCTAACATGACAGACTATAATTAAGTTTAGAATTAGCATACTCTGATGACTGTATAAAACAATATAAATGAAATAAAGGAGTAATAAAACACAGCCTAGGGTTAATATCTCACTAAATACATGGTGGGAAATAAACAGATATTACTATCTTCATTCAACCTGTTTTTATATCATTTCCTTTCCTGTAGTTATTTACATATCATTGAGGAAAAAAATTCAAATCTTGCTCAACACTTCAGATTTATATTTTGACATGGAAACATGGAATATTAACATTTTTCCTTTCCCATTCAACTTGTATAAAAATCATTGCATTTCCTATGGTCATTTAGAAGTCCAAAAAATTGAAATCTTTTGAATGAAAAGGATCTAATATAAGCACTTGCTCAATACTTCAGAATACAAGGCTTGAGCTGAAGATTTCAATGTGAAAGTTAAATCTTTGAATATTTTCTTAATTCTGATTCCACAGTAATTTCTTTCGAAAGTCGACCCAGTATCAGTTTTCAGCCTCCAACACAAGAGAGTGTTTTATAATGGTCTGGATATATTAAAAACATCAGAAGTTTCTCCAAGTCTGCAGAATTATTTATTTTTTCTCCATACAGCAGAAGTATTTCTACAGGAGTTCAGTAGGTACACCCTCACAGACAATAACACCTAGCGTTCTGAATGACCACCTTCACTACATGATAGACATATTATTGAAGTCATATCATTTCCCATCATCAAAAGTCAGCAAACTTTCGGCACTTCTGGCATTAACTGAGTGATTCCTTTATTTTTACATTGTTTACTGACTGATAGAGGGTGGAGGTAAGATTAAGTAAATTATAGAGTAATTAAGGGGAGTTGAAAAAGGTGGGGGGAGGGGGTTGTGGATGACTGATTTCAAGCAAATATTTTTAATGGAATCACGAAAGAGTTACATCAATGTATATATATATACATTTAAAAATTTAACCAATTCTCCAGCCACTTTAACAAGTCTTATGAAAATGAAGTGGAGAAAGTGAATGGAGTTTTACATCTTACTTTTTAGCACCATGTGGGCTAATGAAGACGGGCAACACCATGCAGGGTACAATGAGGGAAATTTTGCCAGTACAGCAGCATAAGCCTGCTCTTTTTGGATGTCCAATTGTCGAGGGATCTTTAACATGCACAGCTTGTAGCACACGGGGCCTCAATTTACTGTCCCATCAGACAAGTTATAGGATAACAATGCAGAACAAATGATTGGTATGGGCTGTAGCATCAAAAATTGTTCTCGCCTTGAAGGATTTTGGAATCTATAGCATCCAAATGTTGCCATGCTCTAACTATTTTTCATTCATAGCTTGCACTGTTCAATAATGCATCAATAATTTAATAGAACATGTGTGTTTATTTATATAAGTACAGTAAATTAGTAATGTAGGAGTTGTTGTTTGATAAATAATAATCTAGAGTTCTAGGCACCATTCCTACAAAATCTTACAATAAGACGTATGGAATTATATATTAATAAATATCATACCTTCGACCATAAATTGATTATAAGTTGTTTTGTGAAACAGCACCCTGGTATCAAGACAAATTTGTGAAAATGAGAATAAATTAAACTGTAATTAACTCTTTCAACCCTAGCAGCCAGTATACGGACAAACACTAACGCAATATACAACGGGCAGCCGGTATACTGGCCATTACACACAACGTTAACGTCATACGCTTTTACTTTTATTACTTGAAGTTCAGGGTATAGGACGTTGTATTTCATTTACACTCAGGGTTCAAAGGGTTAAAACATTTTGAAGCTAATGATATATAGAAAATAAAGTTTATATGAATATGTCATTCTATAAATATCTTGGTACCAGGACATAAATTTAAAAAAATTAAAACAAATTAAGAGGCAATTAAAACATTTTTGAGAAAATGATTCACCAAAAGTAAAAAAAATTATCAATGAAAACTTGTTATTGACTAACTGATCTAATCTATAGGAGATATTGAGTACAAAATAAAGGTGTATTATTTAAAAACCATCAATATTTAAAATAGGTGGAGTGGTTAATATAAAGGGTTATAAAGGGTTAAGTGTGCAATAAATGTTTTAATTTAATGTAATATTGAAGGTATAGCGCCAATTAGATATTTTAATCATCATTACCTTCGGAATCTGAAATGTTTTTTGACACTTTTAAGGTTAAGTTTGAATACGTTTTGAATTAGAGCACTACTTAAATTTAAAGTTTACAGAAACATTTGTCATAGATATACATAAAGATTTGTTCATATTTTTCATATAAATGTGTGAAATAATCAAATAAACTAACTATTTTTCATGTTAAGTTTCCTAAACAGTAAATTAAGTCTAGAATTCTGTAGCTTCAACAGCCAAATTAACAACAACGTCTATGCCTATCTTGAATAAAATAATCTCAAATGGACAAATTAAATTTTTGGATAAAATATGCATAAGGTAATCTCTCTTTAATGATTTCTGGTTGAATGAATAGTAATCAATGAAAATATTTATCTTTCTGTGTTTTGATTCACCAGATAGGGGAGTTGTCTATATATTTTATTAACATATGCTGTAATGATAAAATAAATAAAATGGGGAGTAAAGGAAGGGCTAGATCAACTTGACCCTTTTTTTGAAATAATTTTTCACAATCTTCATTTTTTTTTGTGAATGGTAGAAAAGTAATTTGGGTATTAGTCATATTTCATTTGTGTCGCGAGTCCTTGAAAGATGTTTAATGAAATGAGGTGGAGTTTTTCATTTTATTTGACTATATATTACTAAGCTATTAATGGTATAGCTATGCAGTGTGCAATGAGATAATTTAATCCAAGAGATCAGCAACAAAAATTCTCTTGTATGAGCATGTGAAACTTTGAGTTAATAAATGTCAGAAATAGTATATCCATATATCTTGTGCTTCTTTACCTACTCCTATTTCTATATATCTTATAAACAACAAAAATTCTGTTTGAGAGCTGAAAAGCATTGAAATTGATATAACAAAATTTCTAGATATTTATTATATACAAAATTAATCTTCTCTTTGAATGCTTTACATCAAAAATAATAATTTTTGAATCATTCAGCCACTTTCTTTCTCATGTATTTGAGCCCTTTATTCTTAAGAAAACATTAAAAAAAAGTTCACTAATTTGATCTCTTTAAATTACTTTTGATGTCAAGTTTACCTTTTAGTATTTTACAATTCAAAGATATACCTTTATGCTGTTTTAGTATCAATGATGTGAAAACATTTTTGTCCGAAGGGACCCGCAATATCTGATGCAAAATTCCTTTGGAAGTCTGGAGCTAGTAGACAGTGAAAATATTTGATAATCATAATTTGATCAAAGTATAGTTAAAGGGATCTAGTCATCTTTTTATCTATGTTACCATTTGATAGAATAACTTTCAAAGTTGAAACCTGAAGTGTGGTTCATCTTCATTAAATCCAAGATGCTGAATCAGGGTGATGACTGCTTAATTTAGCAAAATTGAGCTTTCAATAATTTTTCCTATTGTGCAGTCAATTGTTATTATTACATTAGATAATTTGTTGACTATGTCACTTTAAAATCTACTCTATATTGATAAGTAATTTTCTCCATGGTTGATTTTCTATCATCCAGCGCTAGTTGATGGAGTCTCTATTATCCAGTAATAGATGCTATCTTTTTAATAATTCTGACACAATTGTCTATAGTTTATTATACTTATTACTATGTACCATTGAAGACGTGTATAATACACCTTTTTTAGTCTATTATACCACCCTTCACTGATAACATTAACTGAACAATCTACCATATCTAAACAAAAATACCAACATAATTCTAATGCACTTAGTCCCTTCATATTTCTCAATAATTTCACAAAACAAGTTATCACATCAAATTCTTTGATCCATTCAGTGAAATAACTCTTTTGATTTTCAATGATTTTTCGATGGTTTGAGCATTTAGTTGACAAAATAGTGCATAGAAAACATAGTTCTACTAGGAATCACAGAAATAAAATGAACATTTTTTAGTTTTGTTTATACTTTTTCTGCAAGTTATTGAACTATCATCATGATTTATTAGTTTTTAATTGTCAAAGGATCTTTAATGTACAAAGCTTTTAGCACACAGGGCCTTGACTTAAAGAATTTGACATTTTTTTTACGAATTAAGACTCATCTTTGATACCAATGAAGTTGAGCAATTTTGGCAACAAGTACCCCAATTTGCCATAACTTATTGCATTTTAAATTGTTGTGAGATGAAAGAGCACTTTTTTCATGTACTATAGTGAAAGTAAATGATTTACCAGATATCATTGTAGACTTTGGTAAAGGTTAATTTAACTTCAAATACCAGTATGATATCTCTAATACTGAAATAGGTACTCAAATATGACTGGTATTTTGTCAAAAAACTAAAATAACTTCAAATTAATTTGAAAGGGATGTTGCCATCTAATTTTCTCACAGATGAAACTTTTGCAGTTCATATCAGAATAAGAATCTGTCATCATATTTACCTGGGACTTGGGACCTGTCCCAGAAAAACTTAACGTAAGATGATTTTAGTGTTATTGGTCAGTACCTAAAATTGTTGTAGCTTTGTGCATTAATAAGTTCCATTGCTGTCTATATTGGAAGTTCCCAATCCCAACATACCCCTCTATATCTAAATTTCCTTTTTTATTTTATCACATTCTACCAATCTGTTATAGAAAGCTGTGTCAAATTACAAGATTTACCAATTATTTATAAAAAATTCCTTTCAACACCATTGGCATAATGATTTCATTGTAATCTCTAACTTCAGAATGGTATTCTAATTGTAATATATAACTCTGATTAGGTATATTCACTCTTACATTAATCTTTATAAAGAATGGTAACAAGCACATTAATATTTCAACTGCTTGCTACTAGTAGACTTAAAGACACTGCTCCATCAGCAAGTAAAATTGTTCTTTAATATACTACATACTTACAATTTCTCACCCACGAGAAAGCAAGTAAAAAGGTCAGGGTAAGAAAGTTAAGGAAATGGGTGAGGAAAAGGGCAAGGAAATGGGCAAGGAAAAGGGCGAGGAAATGGGCAAGGAAAATGGTGCGAAATCTAAGAAAATGTAAGCAGGTACAGAAGGTTTAAATAAGGTACGAACCAATTACATATCTTCAAAGCAAAATTTCTAATGAAAATGCAACTAGCTACCAGTAGATATGAAAAAATTGCTCCGTAAATATCCAGTAAATTTTTTCTTTAATAGGCAAGCAGGTACAGAAGGTTTGAATTGGGTACTGCCCAATCAAATATGTCCAAATCAAGATTTCTGATGAGCAGATAGTGTCCATGAAGTTGACTGATTTGACAATCTTGATATCAAGAAACCTTTGACACAGATTAGTATTGGATAGAGGACACCCTCATAATGTCTTTCCCTCCATTAATAAGATCAACAAATCTTTCTTTTTGTTTTTAATAGAAAAGAAGACACCTTCAAACTTTTGCAGTCATAATGCAAATCTGCTTAGAGGACATTGACATCTTGAATGGTGATGGAATAGTGACTAAAAGCAATAATTGTTCCCTGCAGCCAAATCTGCTCATCCACTTCAGACATCTTTTATTTTCTACTATAACAAATCATCTTGCAAGTCTCCTGCTGTGTACATCCTCTATTTCAAGGCCAAATATTAATGGAATATTTGAGTTATCTTGGCACCAATAGATCTCAACTCCACAAGATACCACCATTTTACTCCTACAATTAATTTGCTAGTTAGGTTGTTTACTGATAAGAAGCAGGTCTTATCACATTCTACTCATGGCATTTGTCTTGTAATAAATGTGGGAATGAAATGAAATGAAAAGAGTTTTACGTCCAACTTTTTGCACCATGTCGACTAATGAAGACAGGCAACACCATGCAGGGTACAATGAGGGAAATTTTGCAAGGACAACGGCATTAGCCTGCTCTTTTTCAATTTCCAAGTGTCGAGGGATCTTTAACGTGAACAGTCTGTAACACATGGAGCCTTGATTTATTGTCCCATCCAAATAATAAATGTGGGTGCTGATCTATTTTCCTTATTGTTACAGGTTGAAATGATGTGGTGTTCTGTCTCCACTATTATGAGATAAATGCACTATTCTGTGTTGCTGGATCTCTTGTTAATAAAAACTTGTGCTAGTGTTAACCTTCTGGAGTTCATTGGACATTTTTCTAGTAATAAATGTGATGGCTGGTCTATTTATCTATCTTTTACAGGTTGCATTGATACATTGTGAGATTAGGAATCATTAAGAAGCCAACCCCAAAAAAGAGTCCTTTGATACAGATGTTCTGCTTTCACATTTCAGTGCAAAAGTGTTGATAGACCTCTTGCTGTAATAAATATCTAGCCCAATTGTCAACATTCTAAAGTTTGGAGAAAAATTCAGGGAGCATTAAAAAAAGGTCATTGAAAATATCATTGCCATATATCTAAAAATTTTAGAAAAGTCAGACGATTGGCAAAAAATACCAAAAATAAAAAAACCTTGATAATTCAAGAAAGGATATCTAGAACCAATCATTATCAGTAGGTTAAAGATATCAGAAGTTTGATGAACTCATTGGCCTTCCTTTCATGTCAGAATGTCTTGTAACAAAACTGATACAGAACTGACAAACTCAAACAGCAGTCAGACTGACAAAAATCTAAAAACCACAGAACACATAACTTTTTATATCATCTTACTCACCAGTTTATTGTGGTTTTCTTTCTGATTTTCAAATGTGGTATGGTTTTATTATGACAACAAAGTATAAAGTTACATTGGTACAAAAGTACAGACATACATTGCACTCTAATCTGGTACAAACACTTTAGCTTTTACTGGTTTGTAGAGAGAGGCAAAAATAAAATGAAAGTAAAGATTAACAGTTTGTAAAGCTGGTAGGGTTGCTCTATAATAAAAGCAGCCTTGATGAACTTTCTCTTTGGGAGAAAACAGATATATTCAGGGTACATTTCGATGGTCCTTTGCTTGAAAACAACCCTATTATTGTAAGTGAATTGGATGCATGTCTTCCAAAAATCATTTTCACTCTCACTGAAATTTATCATTGGCAACTAGTTTGTTTGATTGTCACAAGAGCTCATCTTCTAGTTTACACACATTGTCAATATACATTCATATTTGGAAATTAAATTCCACATTTCAGTTACAGTTTTGACTTTACCTTATTCAGAGTAATGCAATATAGAACCATATTGGGTATTTTGTCTCAACTTCTATACTATTACAAATTCTCTATAGCACCTTTATCAATGAACTTATAAAATGGCTTTTGATACTTTACAGATGCCAACAATTAAAATATAATCAGATTCCAGATTCAAGTTGTCTCTTTAAACCTTTATATTATATAACATCAGCATTAACCTTGTTTAGTTCCTTGTTCTTTGATGCTACATGATTTGGCATCATTATTTCTACCCATGTGATATGTATGCCACAGATAACCCTGTATTAAAAAGAAAGCTTTTAACATTAGATTATCCTTGTAACAATCTACCTAGTTTTACCATGTACTCAACCAGACAATGATCATATACCAATAAAATATGTACCCTGTTCAGACAGTTACAGATAGCTTAAAACGATCTGAAAAAACTTGAAAATCTGAAATTGAGGATTTTTGCGTTTTAATAGTTTCAACACTAGCAGTGGTTTTACTGGCCACTGTGCTTTCGGTGAAGCAGCCATTATAAATGTAATTAACTTGGAGTTCAGGGTATATGATGTTTTAATATTTCATTTACAATTACCTTTAAACCTACACACACCATGGGAATTGACGAAAACCCGTTAATAAACTTTAAAAATGTTATATCATGAGGTCTGGTTAGAACTTATACATATTCTTTCTTAAACACCAAGTGCCTAGTAACACAAGTATTTTGCTGATAAGAATTATGTAATGTAATTGAAGTAGGTAATTATTGGACTAACTGATGTAGATAACTTTAGCAAGGTAAATTAACAAACCACCAAGTTTTACCACAATAAGCTGGAGATGACCTTTGATAAAACTAACCAAACTTAAAGGTATACTACCTCTTAGGATAGGATGGCTGAAACAATTCTTTGTTCATCAGTGGACATTACAAGAGAATTCATCTATAATCCATTAAACAATGTAATCTTGAAACATATTTAGAAGTATTTTTCAATAATTAAATAATGGATATATTGTGTTATATAGAGATACTACTATTTTTTAGTCATAGTACCTGTTAGTCCAACTGATGAAAATATGCTCTTATTCACCAAGTTTGAGACTTTAAATTTCATGTCTATTCTAAGAGGTAGTGTTCCTTTAACAGCAGCAGGTCTAACCTCATGTTTGTGTTGATATGCATGGATTGTAAAAGGTTATTGAACTGTTTTCTTTTGTTCTACACCAAATACTTCTAGTGGGAGGTTTTCAGACCAGTAAATACCATCAATTTGTCTGTATGATTAACCTCACAATGGTCAAGTTTCAAGTCAGAATTATATGATGAGATTCTATATGTATGGATTCTAGAATTCAATAGTTGTTATATCTATAGGTGAAGCCATAAATTATTATTGGTGCCATTTACTATTCAAAGGTATTTTGACTGGCATTTTGTTTCAGAGAAGTTCAGTTTCAAGTAGGACGAATACCATGGAAGGTTCAATAGCCATCACATCTAAAGGTGTCACAAATTATTAATCATACATGAATCACAACAATTTTCAAAATAAGTAATGTAGAATGTCAGAGCTGAAGTTGGTGAACCCAAATGAAATCATCTCTTGATCTTTGCCAGTGCTTCTACAGCTACTTATCTTCTATAAGATCCAATACAAGTTTGTTTCATGAAGGCTGATTCCAGAGACTCTCAAAATTCAGATCAGAGAAGCCAATTTTTAAAAATGGCAGTTGCCAAAAGTTAAGATTTGAATGATTGTTGGCTATAAAAATCGACTGTAAAAACCATTGCACCAGGTAATTCTGGTCTATGAATATGCAATGTAAAAGTAATAATGACTTTCACAACTGCCCAAGCACAAAAAGAATGTTCTGCTACATTAATGCACTTGAATATTCCAGCCTTTGAACATTTTTTATAAAAATTGATATGACTATACCAGTTGTGCAATTCATCTTTCTAATACAGAAGGCATATATTCTTTGTAACTTTTTGACCTCTGCACTTGAATTTCAATGCACCTTTGCTCCTTATGACTCTAGCAGTCGAGTAAGTCATTCTCATTCCAGAGCTTGGTACAAAAAGTTGTACTGTTTGTGACTCGTACACCCTTGAAATTGACTATTCGATAATCCTTGAGGTTACAGATAGCATCAATATGAACTATTTAAATTTTCAATCAGACGTCTGTTATTCTTCAATTTTTAAGCATGTATGCTATCAGTGTCCTTTATACACATAACAAGTTTAGAAATAGAGAAAACGGACTTGTGTACAATGACTGATATTTCCAGGATTTGCTATTGTGTGATGGGCACCCTTAGGAAGAAGTGACTTGTATACCTGATAAAGAAATGAGATGAAATATTCTTAGACAAATAAAATGACTAAATAGCACTCTAAAAGCATGGTTAATTTAGTCTAGGAATGGATGAATTCATTTTTATTCTATAGCTAGGTAAACCAATGTTACAGTTTGGCCAAAAAAATAAGGGAGAAGTGACTTGTGTACCTGGTAAAAAGATGAGATGAGCTGTTTTTAGACAAGTAATATGATTGACAGACATTGAATGAAGAATAATAGCACTCTATTTACAAGGTATTAGAAAGGAATGCATGGTAAATGATTCTAAAAGTGATTAATGGGTGCAGATTGTGTGAAAGATCATTTAATATCATTAACTTCCTTACAATAATATTTACTACTCATTTTTTAACTGTTATATTATACCTCAGTAATGATTCAATTATCTTTTCCTGCAGTTTCTATCAGCAGGTATTGTCATAAACTTACATGAAGTTGGCACACTGTTGCATACTATATACATGCTATATACAAACTATTATAAACTTATAACTTTGTTACATTTTATGCAAGCTATTAATAAATAATTACAAAGCTATATACAAACTCTTACAATCTTTTTACTCTATATATATGCTATTTAAACAACTATTACAAAGCTATATTATTACAAACTATATACAAGCAATTGCGAACTATTTCTGCATTGTATACAAGTCATATACAAACTATTATATATACTATCTATATGCAATATAACAATTTCACTCTATATACAAGCTATTACAAACTATCTATACGCTATTATTAATCTTTTTTACTCAATATGTACGCTATTTAAAAGTATTTGTACAATTACCACAAACCTATTACAAACTATATACAAGATATTACAAACTATATAAAAGCTATTACAAACTATATACGAGCTATTACAAACTATAGAAACGCTATTACAAACTATATACAAGCTATTACAAACTATATACACACTATATACACGCTATTACAAACTATATACAAGCTATTACAAACTATATACAAGCTATTACAAACTATATACAAGCTATTACAAACTATATACAAGCTTTTCCAGCTTTATTTCAACTTTCCATGATCTCTATTAGGAAAAAACTAGTCACTTCATTTTCAATCTTGTTCACTAAAATGTAAACACAGACATCTACACCAGTCTGGAACACCTCAATATAGCAGGCTGCTCATTAACTATCCATAAACCATGTAAGCCTTCATAAAAACCATTTTTGATAGTAAATATTTACAAATTATTATCAATAGTTCTCACTGGGCTAACCTGAATGAAATAGATATGATCTGCACTTAGACAAAAACCATAAAACTAGCAATAAAATACATTATGTTTACATTACTTCTCTTTTATTGTTTCTCAGTATCTCAAACATCAATTTTTTATCTTTTTATTCTAGCTCTGATTACAACCCAAGTATTTTCATTCAGTTTAACATATTTCTGATGGTACAATTGCCAATTCTGAAGACTACAGAGCACTAAAAAGTATCCGTATCAATGAATTGAAATTAAATATTGGTCTGAAGCATTTAAAATCTTCCTGTGAAAAAAGAAACCAAGTTGAAAAATTCAAAGCTTTCATCTATGCAGGTATCAAACCCCAAGAACTCTTACTATCTCCAAGCATCTATTTTAGACAATAAATTTTCAACTGTCACTGGCCAATGTTACTTTAAAATACTGACAATAGCCTTCTAGAACTCATATCTCAGATGAGCCATTTCCAGAGCACAAAAAGCTGTTACCGATTTGCATATAGTCAATAGGAACAACTGTAATAGACACCTAACTGTGTAGTATTTATTATCAACCAGGTAAAATGATAGAGAGAATAACATATAAAATATACCAGGTGTGTATCATTCTACACAACCCATGTCCAATTTATACACTGAGTACTTCTTCTCAATTCTTTATTTACATACGTCTGTACCATATTGGATAAATTATTTCACAAAACATTTTTTACAGAAATACTTTTTTCAAGGTTATTTTGTGTTTCTTGATCCATAGCTTCTGAGATTGAAATCATTCCTTGCTACTTTTGAAAGTCTATGTTATGGAGAAGTTATGGACAAAATTTGATTGTTTCCTGATTGTTTCCTTAAAGTTATCGCCAGAGACAGGTTACTTCTGACTGAGATGGATCAAAAAAAGACATCAATCCTTAAAAGCTGGGATGCCTGGGTTCATCAAGCCAAGTGCTCTAAGCAATATTGCTTTTTGCTCTTTCAGTGTTCAGTGCCCCTCTTTCCTTCATTGCAAGGCCAGATTGTTCACCCACCAACAGAGAATGTGAGTTGAGTTAAAACTGTCTAGGCCATCATAAAAAGAAAAGGTTCACCAAAAACAGCAATTTTGCTGTGATGATACTCATGATGTTTTGGTAAGTTTTGTTGTCAAATTCTAAAGCTGTTACTCCACAAACCACAAAATGTAACATTTGTAGATAACAATCTAGTTCAGTCAGTCCCCAAGGAATAAAAATATCTGAATGTTACCATGGCCTTCAACTTAAAGAATTATGCTAAGAAAATATAGACATGAATAATATTTCTATAGCACTAGCCTTGAGCTTTGATACCTCGCTAGAAAGGTGTTATTTTTCAGCCCTGGAGACCTGACATGTCTGATAAAATGTCGAATATCGTCTGTACTGGCCTGATAGTCCTAAACAGTGGTACTTGCTGTATTAACCAAATAATATGAGCAAGATTCTGAATATGGGACCTGTTAGACTGTTATTACATTCATTTTCCATATAATTATGTAAAAGTAATTGATGGATGAGCTGTTGGTAATTTATCATTGCTTGGATTGTTATGCTTGGTCACATTGGACAGATCTATTGAAGAAGTTTCAACCAAGGGCCATTAGGTGATTACCAAAAGCTTAAGTTTTATCCCTTCAAAATGTGTGTCTTTCAAACTTTTGCTAAGAAATGGCTTAGAAATAATGTTATCAAAACAACCCCAACTTTCTATAAGGTATTATAAGGCTATAAAACGTAGATATAATATCACAAATTGAAAGAAAATAGACCTGAATGACCATTAAAGTCAGACATACTGCTGAGTTTTTATGAATAAATCTGAGGTTTTCTGTCTATCTTTAATCCCCGCTGTTTCTCGATTAGTACCTCTTTATTTTATTACCAGATACACCCTTGACAATATCTCTTTACTAACTGGCCAGACAAATAGCTCACACACATCAGTTTCATCATTTTGTGGGGGTAGGTGACATATAAGTGTTATCAACATATATGACTAATACCATCGGAAAAAGTTACAATCTCAGGGCCCCATAGCATAAATCTCTTTATCTTTTTTCATTTTTGTCATTTGAGCAGCCCTGTATGTCATGACTGGGAAATGACCCAAATTAACAGCCCTGATTAACATTCAAAAAAATTTGTTACCAATGGGAAACTTAAGCTACTAAATTTTAAACAAATTTAATCATGATCATTTGAAATGGAAGACTTATTGTACCAATGACGTCTGACCAGATATCAGTAAAGCGTAGGTTTGTCTGAAGATAAAAACTGTTTGATAATACAGTCTAATCTCTCCAAACACCACCTTCAGATAATCAAAATAATCATGGTCTACGTTAGTACCATTATTTTTACCTGGTGTGCAGGAAGTCTGATTATTGCAGGCGTGTGAAGACTGGAGATCTAGACGCGAGAGCAACACATGTCTGTAGTGTTACACTGAACTTACACCACGCTAGTATCGAGAGTGGTATTCTCTGAATTGAAACCTGATCAAATTTGTGGCAAAAGGTGGAAGAGTCTGATAACAAAGACCAGATCACCAAGGAATGTAAAAACTCTACCTTTAATACAATGTTGAAATGGCAAACCCAAACAATAAAAACCTGAATATAAATAAAACGATAAAATCTTCCAGAACAAATATTTAGGAGTGTTGAAAATTAGAATTAAAGAGGCTTGGCACTATGAAATAGTAAACAGGAATAAATGCGTAAAATTATGTCAATTTTTTCCTTTTTTCCTTTTTGGAAACACTCCAATCGACACAGTTGTAAACGGGTACAGATAATCCAGAAAGATCAGTGCCAAGAGGTTTGGCCAGGGACCGAATGAACCTAAGTTGTAATGGTTGTACACCATAGTATTTTTTAGAAACATTACAATTTGTCCATTTGGGGCAGTAAAATATGAATTTTGCCATTTCTATGGAATACAAAGTTATGGTATGAGATTACCATGTAAATTGTTGAAACTTTGTGTACAACAAAACAATAAGGATAATTATAGATTACATGTTTAGATCGGGTATAAATTAATTTCAGTGTTAAAAAAAAAAGCATGGAGCGTCTCTATTATATACCAGATTAACAGGATATGACATCATAGCATGTCAGTTGATAGAAACCTCGTACATCCTCTTATTAGCGTTGTATATTTTATAATCCGTTATAAAAACAATGCTGTAGGTACTGCACTTTATTGTAAGTGAAAGATGTTATAATCTGAATGCAGGAATTAAGAGGTGTTTGTCGACTTTTAATTCATTGATGTAGATTTCGTGTTAAACTGCATTATTATTGGATGTTGGCCAAAAACCACACACACATCACCTCAATTCTGGTCACCTTCACAACAATGAAATCTTACAAAGTATACTTAAGACCAAAATATTGAATTGCTTGCAGGTACATTTTCAGAAAAATAACTTTTACACTGAATCTGGTACATGAAAATGTCAGACCCTTCTACAAAACCCTTGATTTCTTTATCAAAACTGTTTCCCCTCATCAGTGATCCTGTATGTGGCCCTATACACTGCAACCTGATGACTTTGTATAGGTGTCTTAACGTGCCTATTATCACAACAGTTTTAGACCTTAGCTCAATGACATCTTCATGTTGATCCAAAGATTGGTAACTTCATAGACTGAAGTCATACCTTCTGATTTAACACATTGGTTTCCCCTAGTCATGCATTCCACTTTGGCTGATATCTGCTGAATCTATACACTTCTGTTGACACCTGACAGCATAGAGTGTATGGTAATGCCAAGTATTACTACTACAAGTAGTAATTCAAGGTATTTGACATCCATGTAACATATTGTTATAATAAATCAGCAACACCTGTTATACTGAGGCAGGTCTTTCCCAATGGCCTTTATCAGAGGTACTATGTTATTTCCCAATACAGATCTGATATCTACATGAGATGGTGTCAAACAGCAACAGACTGTCCAGGGAGTTAACTATTACTAGGCCACCATGTCTATAACTAGCTGTTTAAGGGGTTGGTTCCGCCAAAGAAAGTTAACCCCCATATTCAAAACTAGTGAGTTTGGTTATCTTTCTCAGAAGTCTTATATATGAAATTAAATTTCCACTTCCAAATCTAGCTGTCCTGATCAGGGTTGTATATCTGAAACACATGATATCACTAGACTAGGTGACCTCTTCCAACTTCCAATGAACTCACACAATGTCCAATAATAGACAGCTTAGCATCTGATCATCTCACATGAACCTCAGTGCAAATCAAAAATCGAACAATCCTTCTCCTTTGAAAGCAGGAGCATCATCATGTGTATGCAGTCGTGTTAATTTCTTTCTATCAGCAAAATTTAAAATCCATTTGCTACCCATGTATGAAAACTATCTGTTGGTCCTCAGATTGTAGTTACACTAATTCCCAATGTTCACAAACAAGTGATTACAGCCCATTAGTTACATGTAATTGTTTATTTGGATAGTAAACAACGCAGGTAGTTTGATTACTAGTAAAATATAGTAAAGTTATCATAGTAAACCATAGCTTACATTAATAGCAAATTAGTCAGTTTTATCCTTGCTTAGTATCTTCAAGTACTTCAACAATGCCATGTATCTCTTAACTTTCTATATGGGTTGCGCGAACGAGAAGGAATTGACTTTCAAATTTTTCATTGACATATCAAACCATCCATACATCAGCCCTGGCATGCTAACAGATGCTAGACAGTCAGTTTTGAAAGAATTAAATGGTCACATTAAAGAAGTAGGCCTACATGAAAACAATATCAGCAAATATTCCACAACACATTTAAGAGAAAAATTGTTTGGATGAAGCAAATTTTAAGAAATAAAAAAAAAAGTCAGAAATCTAAGACTATCATGCCCTGAACTGGATAGTGTTACAACACTCAGTGTAAATTCCTGAATTCTGCGAATAACTGCACTATTACAATAATTAACAACAAATGTTATATTATTATTACTTGAAAAACAATCATGTCAATTTGTAGAATAAATCTGAAACAAATCTATCTAATTAAACACCTTAATTTCATCCTCGTTAATGTCATACTCTAATTATTCACAGACTGATTTATTTTGTATTTGTTTACATAATATATGCAACGACCAAACCTCATCACATCAAAGATTGTATTTCTTTTCAAAGACCCAATTAGGTGCATAAAATGAAGAACAAACTTCTACTTTTGGCCAAATTCAAATAGGAGATCATAAGGTTTGTTAAGGTATACATTCATCTACTTTTTTAACAGCTTACAGAACTCAGATCCAGCAATATGAGTAGGTTAATAACTAAGACATGACTTAACAGTAGCACAGTAGCTTAATCTGAAAGCAAACATTTACAGGGCTACATCCCTTAAATGATAAACCTGTAGCAGTGAGACCACCTCGACCTTGACACCCGATTCCTTAATTTACATTGAAAACAGTGTTCTGAATTAATAACTTCAGAAGCATTGTAAACTGTCTTAAGGTATTAAGTCCATGGAAGACTAGAACACACACAAATTGATGGATAAGAATCTTCAAACTCTTTTGAACAATGATATCTAATAATCAAGTAGTTTTTAAATGCATTATGAGATGGTTACACATTTCATTGTGATGCAAATCAGCTATTTTTTAATTCATTCATTAGTAATGTAATATCAATCATGCATACAATCACTAACATCTTAAAATAATAAAAAAAATAAACTGCATATATTAACATGTATTTTATTATTATAAAGCATACAAGGGAGTAAAACGCAACGCAATTAAAAAAAATTTAACATTCGGAATGTGACAGTTCATTTGAATGATCTGATAAGACATAAAATATGAAACTCAAGAGGATTTTAACATGGACGAAATCGTAATACGAGAGGCAAAATGACAAGAAACAGACAACTTGCAATCCTTCAATCTTTTATATTAAAATAACTTTTCATTAATGACAACTCAAGCGTAAAACAAACACAAATATGGACTCCATATTGTATTCTGAGTCCCATTACAGATAAAATTTGAAAATTCAATTAAAGTATTCATTTGCAGTGATGGTATAAAAGGCCTATCAGGTAAAACAATCTCAGTGAGATGAGTGAAGTCTATTCACCTATCAATTTAACATGAAGTGACAAAAACAAACTATCGCCAAGTTGATGAATGATCTAAATCCTCCTTTTTGTATTAAATACCCATTTTCATATCCATCTCAATTTGTTTTTAAGGACAAAAACCCTGGATAATGACAAGAATTGGAGACATGGTAGATTGTTATCACATCAAGTAATCTGTACCTAGACTCAATCCACCATTAAATACAAATGACCATCAAGGTTTTTATACTTGTAAATGTCATATGATGAGCATGTAAATATTGAACAAGGCAATGCAGTGCAGTATTTTTTTTAAGGGATTAGTATATGTCTCTCCAACTGTAGTTTACTGTTATGTTCTTCATTTTGATATGCATTCATTATAATTATTCACATCAGCAAAGAACAGAGATCTGGAATCTTTTACTCTGCAATATTTGACCATTTGCTTACAGGAAAATTTATTTGCAATGATACTTTTCAGAACCTAATGAAGATGGCTAAGCAACACAATGGGTGAAATTTGCCTTGCGAGTGGCATAAGCATCCTTGATATCCAACTGACAAGGGGTGCTTGACATAGCCTGTAGCACACAAAGTGATATACTATTTTACATTTACACACTAAACACACTTAACACATTTCCCTTTATCTATGCCAATCCCTCCCTACTTGTAACACTGAACAAGGGCAACCACGCTGACAAAATTGAAGGTATTATCAGCATCTATGCCACAATCAAACCCTGAACTTCCAAGTTAGCAAGCAAGAGTCCAACTCACTGTGCCCCCAGTGCAGTGCCCTACAGCAGGGTAAGAATTGTAATACAATAGAAAGAGACCTTTCCTTGTTAGATCTAACAATTTATTCAGTAAATTTCTTCACCCCATGATCTGTGACACATTGACCTTTTCTTACTCAAGTATGATTTCCTCTGATTGGGGGTAAACTCTACAGTTAGTACAATCCTACTGAGATACATCTTGTCTTAAGGGCAAAATAAACACAACACAATCTTCAAAATGTTGAAAATAAAGATCCCCGACATATGCCTGGCTAATCAATCTGCTATCACACAGTTTCTGATATTTAAGTTTGATTGTTTTACATCTGGTTACAATTTATCTGTCATATTTTACAAACAACCACTCTCTCTTTGTTTTCAAGTCTTTCTACAGTCACAACTTGGTGTGGCATGGACAAATTTTTACAAGAGTGAGAACTTAGTGTCATGGATCAATTTTGCTGTTGGTCCATAAATATTTAGCTGTTTACCTACTAACAGCTGGGAAAACTCTCCACGGGAGATGGGAGTTGAATCATTCAATTTCCAACTGGTTAAAAAGGCAGATCAACATATCAATATAGTAGTATAGTATATATAGACCATACTTACTCTTATTGAAACACATGTTGGAACTTCTCTTTGGAGGAGTCTAATGCTATATAGCTATTACTCTTCATTTTGCCATTCTTAGGACAAGATTTTGTTTAATGGAATTTGTCTTACTTGTACAGATTATTATACATCTAGCAGTCCATTGAGATTTAAATAAAAGGTATCAAAGAATAAGTATAAGGTTATAAACTATGTGATAACCTGAATAAAGACAGCCCTTTCATTTAAATAAAACCAAATATTTTATTCAAATACAACCCTAAATATCTTTTTATAAAAGGTATCCAAGAATAAGTAAAAAAGTTATAAACTATGTGATAACCTGAATAATGGCAGACTTCAACTAATGATGTCCTTTCATTAAATAAAACCAAAAATTTCATTCAATTGATTCAAATAGTCCCCAAATATCTTTATATAATTCTATTATTAATATTTTTAAAGAACCGTTTAATACAATATAGCGAAATAGTAAAATAAACACTGAGAAGTTGTTTAAGAGTAGCAGTACTATTTACTAGTAATGTAAATATTATAATTCTTTACTATCAAAAACTAGGAAAAGGTCAATAAAAAAATTACAAGAAATTTTTCAGTCAACAAACAGTGTTTACCTTCTGTCATTAATAAATTCTAAACATATTGAGAACATTAACAATGTCAACTTGGGTAAAAGGTTTGGTCCCAAGTGGAGATTAGCCTTCTTTTTAAGTGAGTAAGATGAAATACCAAACTATTATTTACTATGTGGACTCTCTGAAAAGGATGCATTGAGTTGATAGACACAGTGGCAGAGTGGCATCAAGCAAGAGTAGCAGTCATAAATCTAAAAGCAACTCTCATGTAACTGAGTTGTGTATTGAGTTTGGATTTCATGACCACTTTCATTATTCACAAACATACACAACTGGTAATCACTATGGTGAGAGGGAAGAAGTTTGGTCGGAATGAATACCAAACCATTATCAACTATGTGAACTCTATGACAAGGATAAAAAAATCCAGTGTTCTGAAATTATCTGGGTTGGTGGAGTGGAGATAGACCTGTGCTATAAAACAGAATAAATTAACAATAAAAAAAAACAATGTTAAAAAGCTATGTACATTCCTTGAAAGTAGTGCCAAGATGATAGTCACAAATAGGCATCAGAAGTTTACAAAAATTTAAAAAAAAACATTTTTTTTTATCAGTAAAATTTCCATGCATATTCATTTTGCCATCTTTATTAAAGTAAAATTTAAAAATTTCTGAAAGTCTCTTTAATATAAAAGTTGAACCTAAGACATATGTTGTAAGGAAATTATTCCAATAACTCTGTTAGTTTAAAAACACCACCTGTTAACAGCTGGTAGGAGAAAACAAACTATGGCTGTATTTTTAGATAAATATAATCTGTATTTTGAAACATGGCTAATACCATGGATTTGTTCTCATTAAACCAAACACTGATTCAGTCAAGCATTCCAAAATCATCATCAGAGTTAGTACCACCAAATTTCTGTTGTAATTATTTTAAGACTTTTTTTCAGATAGTAACAAAACTAAACTTGGCAGCACTTTTTGCATGGATTGAAAGAGCCTACTATGAAGGCATCTATTAACACTCCAGGCTCCAAACCTGGGGTGTTTCAACCCCCTGGGGTGTGGGACTAGGTTGTCAGGGGTGTGGCCAACTGGTGTAGGAGAAGGATTTATTTGGAATTGAGAGAGCACCTCACATCATCACATGCTGGAAATGTTGATAAAAGTCCAGGTGATTGCTCCAGGGGTGTGAAGACTGAAAAGGGTTGGGAACCACTGATTTCCACAATTCCGATTTTCAGTCTTACATCTGAGGGTCTTACATTTCCACTAAAACTAAGCATTTTATGATGTAACTATCACAGACCCTTACGAAGATAATCATTAGCAGGTTTTGAGACAGTGACGTCATATACACTTAAACAATAAGTATATATATAAATAGGGATAAATTCTGTCAAAGCTGATAGTCAAACAGTTGTAAGATCTAGCTGTGACAAAGACAAGTGATTACAACAGGTGAAGGACTAATTTTATACTGTTAACATCACTTGACTTGAAGAGTAAACACAACAGATATACTGCAGGTTAACCCTTACCTTTCACTATCAAAAACAGTTAAACTCATTCATTAATAAATGAAAGAAGTCATTGGTGAAGCCCAGGGCTGTTGATTTATGTTTTTGCAACAATCTCTGATTTTTAACTACATTTTTCTTGTAAAAGAGGCATTTTGACAAGTCATTGACTATCACATGGGGTAAACGACAGTGTTACAGTAACAGCAGTGGTTATTATGCTGAGCAGAGAACTCACAGATTTACAGCAACTACTGAGTTGCAACTAAGTGAGTACTTATCTACTGAACAGTGTGCCAAAAAATAACATCATAGACGCAACAAAAAACAAAGATCTCTCTCAAATTTACAGTTGGTAATCCTTTGACTATCAAATTGTCAAACTTATCAATAACAGAGAAAAACATAGGTGAAACTAGCTATACAACCCCTTTACCTTTCCTACAATACAGATCTCTCTTTTCAGTTTACAGAAGGTTAACCCTAGCTCTCACCTTGGAAGACCAATGTCATTCAAACTCATTAATAACAGAGAAAAACATAGGTGAAACTAGCTATATAACCCCTTTACCTTTCCTACAATACAGATCTCTCTGTTCAGTTTACAGAAGGTTAACCCTAGCTCTCACCTTGGAAGACCAATGTCATTCAAACTCATTAATAACAGAGAAAAACATAGGTGAAACTAGCTATACAACCCCTTTACCTTTCCTACAATACAGATCTCTCTTTTCAGTTTACAGAAGGTTAACCCTAGCTCTCACCTTGGAAGACCAATGTCATTCAAACTCATTAATAACAGAGAAAAACATTGATGAAACTAGCTATATAACCCCTTTACCTTTCCTACAATACAGATCTCTCTTTTCAGTTTACAGAAGGTTAACCCTAGCTCTCACCTTGGAAGACCAATGTCATTCAAACTCATTAATAACAGAGAAAAACATTGATGAAACTAGCTATATAACCCCTTTACCTTTCCTACAATACAGATCTCTCTGTTCAGTTTACAGAAGGTTAACCCTAGCTCTCACCTTGGAAGACCAATGTCATTCAAACTCATTAATAACAGAGAAAAACATTGATGAAACTAGCTATATAACCCCTTTACCTTTCCTACAATACAGATCTCTCTGTTCAGTTTACAGAAGGTTAACCCTAGCTCTCACCTTGGAAGACCAATGTCATTCAAACTCATTAATAATCAGAAAGGTTATTAGTTAACCCTGCTATATGGATATTTCTGTATTTAACCCTTGTCTCTCTTTCCTGTCAGTCATATCATATGAAGTTATTTTCCTGGTTCTCCTGCCTGATTGAATGTAAACATATTAGATATCATATAGCAGGTCTTTCAATACCAGTATGTCTACAGGTAAAAATTCTACTTAAAGGGATACAGTCATTTAAAGTGAAGGTAGGCTTATCTTAAGGGTATATTTTGAAATACAAGCATTCATATCATGGTCTGAATAGTTTAAAATCAGAAAATCAAACGGTTTTTATAAAATCTACAATCAAATGAGGGTCAGAAAACCAGAAATTGGTTTAAAAGCAGAATTCTAGATGAACAAATCCCTTGAATATTTAAATCAGATCATTCACTGGTAGCTTTGACCAACAGCGATAATTAGAGAAATAAATCCCTTTAATATCATTATTGGCTCACCTGTCTACACATATACCCTACTTGATATACCTAGTTTTATTGTTTATTAAAGCTTCTATTAGTATCCAGTAGCTATTTTTATTTCATATATCATAAGAATGCTGCAATAGATACTTACAATCAGCACTGAACAATGAAGATCATAACTGCCAGCAGTCTACATTTTTCTATAATTTGCTCATTTGCCAGAAATTTCAAACTTTTGTTCAAAAACAATGATTGTTATTCTTCTAAAAATGACAATCTTCAAACCTGTTATTGAAAGAAAAATCATTTTTGTTTGTGAACATTTGTTTGTCATTGATTGAACTGTCTGAGAGCTTTGTTCCGAATCCATGTTGTGTAAAGATTTTCTTATTGATATCATTTCATGCATTAATAAATATTGTTTAAATCAATTATCAGAAATTCAGGTATTTATTATAGCAGTGATGTATGTTATAGCAACATGCATATTCTAAACCCACCCTCCCAACTACCAAGCTCAGACCCACCCCTACTAAACAGTATAATAACAGTTGTAATCCATATCTAACCATAATCATACATTTTAGTTGATTAATAATACATGTATGGTATTCTGTGACTCATCAATTATATTCATCCATCCCTCAAAACCTGCATTCCCTGCCCCTCCCACCCGACCCTACCTCTCCCACCCAGTCGACCGTACCTCTCCACTCAAATCATACAATAGCAGTTGTGACCAATATCTAGATGTAATCAGTATAATACCCGATATATAATCTTCAATATATTTCAAAATTCTAATCTTCTACCCCTTACATCACATCAAAATTCCTTACCCACTCCACTGTATCAAAAATTAACAGTTGTGACCCATATCTCTGTGTAATCAGAATAATATTTGATTTATAATCTGGCTATGTTTTGACACTTACTAATTATTCTAGTCAAATTATCATTAACCAACACTTATCTTAAAATGTCAACCTTTTTTAGATAATTTTTTTTTCCTCTTAATATATTTCATTTGCTCTAACAGACCTACTTTCCGTTATCGTTTTTTTTTTCTCAGTTGTGGTTTTTATGTTTGATATGTATTAACTTTTCTTAATTCTGTTGAGATAAAGCATGTGAGCTTTCAGCTAACATTTGTTAATAAATCTATTGGGAGAGAACTGCAAGATTATGTTCTCTACATAATTAGCTAGGAAAATGTTACCTCTGTAATAGAATATAATTTGCTTTAACAGATTTAGTGGTTGCAGTAGTGGTTGAAATCCTTGATACTTGAACTTTTCTGAATCTGGTAAAGGGGTGGCTTTCGAAAACTGCATTCTCATAACCCAAATCACTGAAAATTTTCATCTGTTAATGGTGAACTATTCAAAATTTGGTGAAAGAAAGCCATATTTCAATTTTGAAAAATAATCTCCAGAAATCTAAAAATTCAAGATATTCAGTGATATTTTTTCCATCTGTCAGTGGTCAGTAAATCAAAATTTTGTTAAAATTGAAAGAAAAGAAAAGATCTGAAGAACTCTTGACCAACATACTGGACATTGAAACAAAACAGACACTGGTCAATAGATAACCTATTTCAAACTAATTATTCATTTGCCTATCCTTAAATAATTCAGTAAATTCCATGAAATCTTTCAAGAAATACTATTGTATTTAAATTTCTCTTGAAACTTTTATAACTGTGGTGGCTCACAAAGACAGAGTAGGCCTACTTGCTCATCGTTTAAGTTCTATCCTGGTATATAGATATTACTTTTGAATTGTCAATGCAGTTTCCTTTGCTTGTCAACTGAGTGATGCTCCAATTGGTCTTTCAGTATTATGAAATATTGATGTCTCCAGAGGCAGAAAGTATGAAGACTGTTGTTGCTGTTGCTCTGAAAAATCTTTCCCCATCGAACAATTTCAGCTTGTCCCTAATTGGTTCAATAAAGCACACTTTCGTGTACATGCCAATCAAAACCTACAACTAAAATTCTTATTATTAACGAAGTATGTTCTCTTCTTGTGACCTTGGCCAGTACTTCTATAAGAGAGTATCTTCTACAAAACCCAAATCAAAAACACAGAATCATCCTCTTTGAACCAAACCAACTACCAACAACTACCTGGTTTGCGATATCAGCATCCGCTGGAAGCGAACATTAACTTGTCATCTAAAAAACCAAAACCCTCTACTGCCTCTACATTTGGCAACGTTTTCCTTAAAAGTTTATTATTTACATAATTGAGGTGATGACAAGATGGCTATGAAACATTTCAAACAATAACATTTAATTTTCAATTCTAAAAGTTATTCAAAACTAAAACTTTGTAAGAAATATTTACTTTAATTGATTTAAGTTAAGGGGAAGATAACCTTGAAGATAATCAAAGTCTTAAGGCTTATCATCACACCATCTTTTTCAACTTGAAAACTTCAATCAACTAGTGTAGTCTGTCTATACTCAATACTATATCATAATATACCAGTTAAAGGCAAACAGTCAGGTACTTAATGGCTGGAAAAAACTAGTAGAATTGTTTATATAACTTTTGACATTCGGTTCCTCTACAATTAGATAATAACTTCAATGGACCAAGCTAGCCTGTCTATACTCAATACTATATCATAATATAACAGTTAAAGAAAAACAGTCACATAATGGCTGGAAATAGCTAGTAAGATTTTTCACACCACTTTTCAAAATAAAAATCAGACGTTCCGTTCCTCGAAATTCAATTTTATTTTCGGGAGCACAAAGATATTTTTGGATTTTTCCTCAAAAGTAAATTTATTGGTAGTATATTCATGAAATCCTATTTTTTAACTAAGTATTTTTATTGATATTGCAACAAAATTCTTAGGCTGAACAAACACAACTTCCTTGGGATATATTTTTTCAAACTTCTGAACTTGTCACTTTTCAGTAGTTATATTGATCAATTTCTGTTAGCTTTTACATAACGAAATTTCTTGGCTGTCACCCTTTAAATCACCAGATAATCAAGTTGTTTGGACTATTACTTCTCCTTTAAAAACATCTTAAGAACATAATTGTCTTATCTCCATTCACAGATAACTGGCAAGAATTTCGTAAATTGAGTTAAGAAGAGGAATTTCAAGTACCGTCTATTCAAATAAATAAATAAATTAAACAATCAGTTCAGGTGAAATTGGCTACAACCTGTTTTACTCTGATCAGTACATCACGGGTTTTGATTCAAAATTTGGACAACCCGTTACCTTTACACATACTGGAACACTTAGAGTTATAACTATGCTGGCTACAAAAAGCCAAAATGCTCTACAGACTTCAAAGCAGGTAAAATTAGAAATACAAATAAGCCTATATTTAGGTGCATATTTTTGCTGTTATTCTATTGGCTCAATATGCAAATTGTCCCATTGAGTCAAATTAATAGCATGCATTTTATCGCTTTAATCAGACATGACTGGTAAACACAGTCTAGAGCTCTAGCCCAAAATGACTGGCATATACAGTCAAACTAGTATTGACAAATACAGCCAAAAACAGTATAATCAATAGTCCTGCATTCCAATGAAGGTGACTGATAAATACAGTAAAATACAGAGTCATGGATTACATCATTAAATCATTGGTCAATGAAAGTATGTTGATAGAATAACTTATAGAACTAACAAGCACCTGTTAATCCCCTGTCAATCAACTGATAATCCTGGGATTATTACATTCTATATGATAATAATATTACACCTGTTAATAGTACTGGGGGGTCAATTTCTCTTTACAATATTTACTCTAACACAGTAGTGGGGGTATACTTTTGACTTTGATATTTATCTGTTAAATAGGAGACATTTTCATTGATTCAATGATTGATTCACTAAATTTTGATTGACTATAAATGACTTCATTGATAAGTTTTCTTTTTCTTTAATATTTTGGTCCATTCACAATGTAGACAAATTAAAGGGATTTTAAACAACTTTTTTTATGTGTATCAGGGCAATTTATGACTTCTATACGCATTGTTCCAATTTTCCATTAGATTATTGTGGTTCCAGTAATTATAGAAGAGCTAAACCATATTTTAGTCATTACCGGTAATCTGTCAGTGGAGTTTAAGTGGAAAACCATAGCTGTGTGACTGAAAAATCGAAAAGTGCAAAAAGATAGAATCTGTTTCCCTGCTATTAGTCTGAAAAACATGCAATGCCTATGACAAGACCAAATGCTAGACACATTAAAGACCATATAGAGTAATAGTTTGACATGTATTTAATCAGTTTCATTAACTAATATCATAAATGGATCTAAAATGTTTTTTATTTTAGTTGACAAATAGACGATTTTCAATCTAAAACATGCTATTCCTGTCGCCCAATTTGATGGAAAATTGATCAGTTTATTAAACTATTATCTGAATGGATCTACTATGTTTTCTCTCTCCAAGTTGGCAGTTCAACACAATACCAGGTGTTTTTATATTCATTCATTAATCTCTTTCAAACTTTTTCTTCAAATTCCTTCAGACAAGAACAAGGCAACATCCAGAGTAAAGATGATGTCGATTTGACGGTATATTCGGTATTTTGACTTATCATGATTTTATGATGTCTGAGAACAGGTTTTCAACTTCTTTCTTTTCATTTTTTAATGATAAAAACATGCAGCTTGATTCCTAGATGATTTTGTCTGTAATTATTTCATTCATTCATTTTCTGCATGTGATATTTAGAAATTTTGTAAAGATTTGTCAAATTTGAAATAATCATGGACAATGAACTCAAAAACTGACTAAGAAATAGATCAAAGAATGAATTTAAAGTGAAACAATTTCAAAATTTTTTACAATTTAGTGAGTATGGCTATTAAGATGATTTAGGAGCACATGTTCCAGAATACATCAACATGTTATTATCAGTTTTCATTTTGTTAAAATCTTTTGATTCAAATTCACAGAGTGAAGATTTCATTGTCTACAAGATCATAAGAATTTTGAGAATCTGGGACATTATTACCAGACAACTGACAAAAAGACAACATTATATGTTTCATTAACAACAAAGATTGTTATATAAGAACTTGGAACAGAGAAATAAAAACAAAATACAAGAAAAGACTGTTATTTCATGAATGGTCTTGACATGCAATTTAACATTTAAATTTTTTTGATACATCGAAAGTAAAAGAAATGTCATAAGATTTAAGTATTTGTTGTGTTTTAGCCAATGAAAGAAAATGAATGGTATGTATACTTGATACAGGTCTCGGTCTATATTTTTTTTGTTTTCAAAAAGAACAATCGGGGGACATGTACAGAAGAATGTCCGTGAAATATTTCTAAATGTTTTATAAACTACACCTACAATACCAATAATAATCTTTATTGAGTGAAATGAAATTGAACTTAATGTTGCACTGTTCTTCTCGTATTGGACTAATGAAATGAAATTGTATTTTTTGTCCTGTATATTTCATCCTATGTCTGACTATTATGCACCTTAATGATCTAATGAAATGAAATGGATTTTAAAGTCCTTAAGAATTGTAAATTTTTTAAACCTGTTCAATTCCTAAGCATCCAACCGTAGATTGCATAAATGCAAATATATTTTCTAACCTTTTATCCCATAAAGAAATGTTTTTTTTTATCAAATTGAAAAAAGAAAATTCCATTGGTCTCAAGAGTCAAAACGAATTAATGAAGCCTTTATCAGACATGACCCGCAAAAAACCCTGATTTAGTGCACAAATGCAGAATCTAAAACTCCATTAATTTTAAACACAGATGACAAATTTTAACAGAGCAAATTCTGTGGGTCTTGACACGAGACAATCTGAATTCACCATGGTTCTGTCTGACATGGATGGCAAATACAGCCAAATAAAAAAAAAACCCTGATTAAGTGCATAAATGCAGAATCTAAAACTCCATTAATTTTAAACACAGATGTTGTCGAATTTTAACAAATAAAAATCTGTGGGTCTTGACACGAGATAATCTGAATTCACCATGTTCTCATGTTAGAGTCAGAATGAATAAAAGAAATGATCAATTGAAACCTGAAACACCTGACATTTTCCTGTCCAAATACATCTTGTAGACATCTTTAATTACAACTAAATTTAATTACACTGACAAAATACTTCTCCTAATTAATTAGAATGTGTAAAGACAACTGTAACTATTACCTATCTAAAGTCTTTAAATGACATTTAGTAATTGTTACTATAAACAATATACAGGTATTGATATATATATTGAGGAACAACCATTACTAGTTTTATGCAACATATATATAACATAACTTATCTTTACCCTAGTTAATTGCATTAGAACTTTGGAGAAAAAAACCAAATGGAACCAGCTTTAAGGAACAACAGTCACAAGTTTTAAGCAATGCTTCAGCTTAAACTCAAGAGTGTTGTTCCATAAAACTGTGTTCATATATTGTTTTATCTGTACTACGGGTTAATTGCTATAGAAGTTTGGAGAAAAAAAACAAAAATGGAATTTTGTTTTGTTTTATGCAACATTTCAATTTAAACCAATGATTGCTGTCACATAAAGCTGTCTATACCAGAATGATCTTTTAGAGAAAAACTGAAATGAAATGGAGCTTTTTCCACCTGATTGGAATATAAACATTTCCGTGTACTATGCAACTTTAACCCGTGATTGCTGTTGCATAAAGCTGTCTATACCAACAGGTTAAACACAATTGCCTTTTAGAGAAAAACTGAAATAAAATGGAGCTTTCAGCACCTGATTGTTGTCACATAAAGCTGTCTACATCACGGGTATTTCACAATTGTATTTCAGAGAGGAATTGAAATGAAAAGGAGCTTTCTGCACCTAATTTGACTAATGATTGGACATTTCCGTGTAGTATGCAATGGCGGAAACTATTCCAGTTCAGAACTGTTCTTCAATTCCGAATGATGAACGATTGATCTCTAATATGCACAGTCTGTAAATTATCCCATCTAAATGACTAGGCCCTGTTTCCCTTTGTCAGCCCTTTTGACTTACACCACTGACACAGGGTAAACCAAGTAGAAAATATTATCCCAATCTAAGCCAGGAATGGCCCTTATACCTTCAGGGTAACCAAGTGTTTCAAAGCAATTATTTTTCTTAATTTCCAGATATTCTTGGATCAGGTTTTGAATTATACACATTTGTAATTGTATCACCACTGAATTTAAGCCATGGATCATTTTAAATCATGATTAAGTAGAGGAGTATTCAAGTTGGCAGAAAGTTTGACAAATATCACAGTAGTCCTCTGAACTGACTTAAATCATGTTCAACTGCTGTTAACTATGTGTAATATGTATGGTGGATTATGTAGAACTGTGGTTAAGTATTGGTAATATATGGGATATGTAGAATGTTATATAATCACATGATACACCTACTATTTCTACCTTTAGATCTTTATCTAATATATTACCTGAAACTAGTTGGTCTGAAACTTACTGATTCTATACCTGGCCATTGAAAGTTATCAAACTAGTCTAAAACTAGCTGATTGTTAACTAGAGTATTGGTAATATATGGGAAATTTAGAATGTTATATAATAACATGATACACCTACTATTTCTACCTTCTATTTCTACCTTTAGATCTTTATCTAATATATTACCTGAAACTTATTGGTCTGAAACTGATTCTAGTTTATCTGGCTCTCTGTTAGTTTCTGCTAATTACTGGGATAGTTTGAAATTACTCATTTTTACCAAGCCCCTGATCAATTATTTCAAACTTGTTGAATCACTGATTTTTTTCTGACCTGTTTCTTCTTGGACAAGTTTGGAACTAATGCTTTTGTTTGGCATCTTGAGTTTGTTAGTTGAATGAGTATACAATAGATCATTACTTCAACTGAAACAAGTCAACTTTTAAGTCTTTTACATATTGTTTCAGAAAAACTGATAGAGAGTCAGCAAATTTAAGATTAATTTCTCTGGTACAAAAATCAACCTCTGATCCATTCTCATTTGCAGACAAAAAAGACTATCAAAGACTAGTATGTTTTGGACTAACAACTCTTCATACCTCTTCATAAAAACTGCTTAATTTACTTCAAATCATCTCCTTTAATTACCTCCCCTTTATTTCTAAGGATATTAAAGAGCTCTTATTGTAATTAGTCTTCTATTTATCTCTAATTAAACACAGGGGGTGCTTGTTATCTTTACATCAACAATTTTACTTTCTTAGTCTTTAAACAAAATATTGGCTCTTAAGCAACTACAGCTTTAATTCACTCTTGTGCAAATGACATCATATTCTTAGCATCAACATTTTTCTGAATATCATTTGAATATATTCATCCCTATTCACTTGAGTTTCCTTTTAAACACCTTTTAAAGGGAGTGATGCACAATTTATTTTGACCAATCTTTTAGCTGAGCCAATAAGTAATAGTGTTCACAGCTCATTGCAAAATTGTACCTTAAAATCCATGTGTGTCCAGAATTATCATTAGAATGTTAAAATGACGACTAGTCAATTTAAGATACTCTGTGATATATAAAAAAGACATATCTAGAAATAGTAAGTAAAATTCCTAGTTTGGAGTATTTTTAAAGAAATTATGTGATTTTCCAACATTCCTAGTACTTCTGAAAACTATTAACATATCTTCAAGACTAAAATCAATCCCCCAAAATGCTGCACCTGACCCTTTTACTCTTAAATCAATATAATAAAAACTTGATTAACAACCATAACTCAAAACTTCATTTTTGATCATATATTGCTAATGATCATTTGTCAAGTTGTGAAAAAAAACTCTAACCAAGATGAACAGTTACAGTTTCTTTTTTCAATCGAAAATATCTTCTTAAAAGTCTGTCAAGGTAGTTTCTTTATTTTCAAAAAATCATCAATTGAAATTGAATTTTATGAAGCGAAGTAAAATTTGACAAAGAGTATAGTTAAATTCCCTGAACATTTTAAACAGTAACAGTTTCTTTGTTCATTTCAGTAAATACGAAGATAAATGGAGAATTAAAAGATATTAATTATAAAGTGTAAAAGTATGCAGGATAATATCTCAAATTTCTCAACAATTTGTTCTATTTAGACAGCTGTACGCTAGAGAAAGAAAATCTATATATTTCAATTGAAGGGGTAAAATATGGGTTCTTTCACAGTTAAAATAATGAACGTTTATCATTTGGAAGATAATCACTTGGTGGTTATTATCGTTAATTAATCTTTATTTAGACAATAAACACCCATTACTACATCTCTATTAGATACATCTTGTAAACTGTTCTGGTATACGAACACTCTTCCTATCCTGATAGGGCCTATATCTGGGCCTTGATATGAATGGATGTTCATTTGACAGAACAGTGGAGACAAATAGTTACAGCTGTCTGAGAAATTATGTTCATTTGATAGAAATGGATGTTCATATCAACAGAACTGGATATTCATTTGACAGAACTGGCATTCATTTGACAGAACTGGCATTCATTTGACAGAACTGGCATTCATTTGACAAAACCAGATGTTCATGTTCATTTGATTGAACTGAATATTCAGAACTGGATGTTCATTTTTACAACTGGATTTTCATTAACAGAACTCGGTGTTCATTAGCAGAACTGGACGTTCATTAACAGAACTGGAATTTTACAGAATCTACCCTGCATAGTAGAAATAAAATGGAAAGGATAAAAGCCTGATGTCAATAAAATTATTTTACAAATTTATTACCATTTTGAAATCCTATGAAAGAAATAAATCTCAATTAGAAAATTTTTTTTATAAATCAACAAATGATAGTTTAAGAATTTATCTCAAATTGAAATTCTCCTGTTTTCATCAACTAACATTAGATTCTAATTGTTAAAAACAGCTTTGCAGAGTAAAGTGAAAAATAAAGAGTTGCAAAATGAAGTGCCAATGTCTATTAAGGTGTAAAATTAAAGACTCACAGCTGTTAGTTGAAATCTTACAAAGAAAATGTGGAACTGACAACAGGAATGACAAAAATTCATCTTCATAAATAAAATAGATGGTGGTACACTGAATCAAGTTTAATGACCTTTGTTAGAGGAGAAGCCATAGGATCTGAAGTGAGCTTATATGTTTTAGTAACTGAGCTATTCTTAGTTATCAGAAGCTGAGTTTCGGAAGCACTGGCACTGGCATCAGCATCTTTTATAGCATCCTTACAGACCTAACAGAGAGGGGTACCTCCACCCACACCCTTAAAATTTTGGGCTCCCTCTTCCGACTCTGAAATCCTTAATAACGCATGATGTCCAATGCCTCAGATTTCTTTTCCTTTTCTATACCCTTTTTTTTATATTCAATTTGGAATATTGAAAAATTTAAAATTTTCTTTATCAAAACATCCCGTCACTGTTGAATTTTTTTTTAGAATTCTCACCTACATTTCAGCTGATGAAGCTATACAGGTAATGAATCCTCAGAGCCTTAAACAGAAATTTATATTCAGTACATTCTGAAGTATGTACTTTCCTATTTAACCTAAATACAAGACAGACAATTTCAAGAATTTATTTTTCTTGCTTGAGAAATGTTTGTACAACTTTGTTTAAAAGGATTTAAAATTCAAATTTCAAAGCTTTCATACTGTGAAAAGATTATGTATTCAAATATTCATTCATTGTATACAAACTAGTATATTAAAAAAATAACACGAAATAATTCTCATGTAACAAGTCGTTCAGATTGAAGTGGTTAAATATTTTCTCAGGGATTTAAAGCCTTACCACCCATGGGTCCTAAACTCCGTTGGTTGAGAAAAAGCAACTTTGCCGAGCTAGTCGGAACTGGTCCCATAGGGCAACTGGATTCATTTAAACAGATGTAGCAGTCTAAAGACACCAACCCTTTAAAAAAAACCCACACCTGACACTTTTTGGTCCAAGAGCAATGTTCCTATGGTCACAATTTCTCACTCTCTGACCAAATAACCTCAGTTTTAAATACCAGACACATGAACATTGACTCACTGCCCACTTCTTACCCCTCAAATAATTTGGAGTTTTAAAAAAATCTAATGTAGAACAATAAAACTTTATCATGCTGATTTGTAACTCTCCAAATACCAGAAAAACTTCATAGGAATCATAAAGAATCACCTAAATTCCACATGAATGAAGCTTTACATCTTTAAAATTAGTCATTTTCCAAGAAATTTCTGACTTAAAGAAAAAAATCTATTCTGATGTATTATGTAGGGTATTGTCTGTAATTAAATTTATTATGACTTTGCGCTCCTTTCTTTGATTAAAAAAATTATCCCTGTAAAAAGTAGTGAAATATATCTCCAACATCCTTATTTCTGCAGTCAAGGTGTCATCCCAGACAAGAGTTCCAGATAGGGCTTTCAATTAATTTCTACCTCCATTATAATGTAGGGAAATATAACTCCATCGTCCTAATTTCTAACTCTGACCAAATAACCTCGGTATAAAAGTCAAGATGTCTGCAGATCATATTAATAAACCAGGTGTGAGTGCCATATTGGTGTCAAGTCTCTCAATACAATATCTCTCCAAATTTATTTTCCATCCCACAATCCTTGGTAACATCTTTATATTAAAGGAACACTTCCTCTTAGAATAAACTTATCTTAAAGGAATACCACCTTTAAGATGAAGATTAAAAAAATTGAAATTTTCAAACTTGACCAATAGGAGTCATTACTTTACCAAAATTACTTAGTTTTATATATGGTTAATAGAAGGATTCTGTTGTATACATGTAGTGACACTTGTGTAATCTTAAAGGAATACTACCTCTTAGAATTAACATAAAATTGAAATTCTCAAACTTGGTCAATATCAGTACTTATCCATCAGTGGACTTACCTGGTGTCATAAATATACCTTAGTTTTATCTATTCATCTATGGATTATGTTGTATAGTTATGACCATTGATGAATCCATTGATCCATTGATGAATATATATTCTTACTGACAAATTTTGAGATTAATTTTATGTCCATCTAAGAGGATGTATTCCTTTAAATAACTCTCTACTCACACCAAGACTCATCGTTTTTTTTTTTTCAAAAGTTCTGTAGAATAACACTTGAAATACTATTTAGAATTATATAAGCAAAGACATGTGGTAATTATTACTAGAAGGTAAATAAATGCCTTGAATATATTTCAATATTGAATTTGAATGGAAGTATATAATTGAAGTCCAAGAGTTCTTTCCTCTTAGCCCTATTACCTTCCTTCAATTAGCTGAACAACAAAAGTACCGGTTAACTCCATGTAAATTCTATGTCATTCTGTTATAACAAAATATCAAGGCTTTATGGTGGTACAGACTGATAAGATTCTTCATATTAGGAAATCAAAAAGCTTTGAGCCACTGTATGAGCCAAATTTCAATAAGAAATAAGAAAAACTTTATTAATTTAATTTTCAAACTGTTTATGGTTTTAATTAATATTTAAACTGGAGTTCACACTTAATTTGCCCTCAACTACAACCAGAGTTAATTGGGGAACATTCGATATAGACATATCCTAAAAGATAAGACAGTGCTGTAAATTAGTTAGCCAGAACATGCACTCAACTGGCTCCAAGCAGCTAGTTAATGACTTACATGTGAACACTTTTAAAGTATTTAGTAAACTTAATGAAAAACTTAAACTATCTTAAATCAATTGTGGATTTCAAATTCAAGTGTTCCTATAAAGTTTTTCATTTTCTTGAATTTTGTCAAATTTATAAGACCTCAAATAGCTTGTGTCAGACATTTTAATGATTTAATCACATTTATTACAAAATATAAGTGCTGCATTGGATTATTGAGAAAGGTATATGCTCACAAATCAGAAAGCTGGGAAATCAAAATATACATATCTTTAATACTGGCTTAACCAGATGATAAAATGTGTGCCTCATTTGAAATACTCTCACACCTTAGCTTGGATAAATTGACTTGTTTTATGGTTTCAAAGACACATTCTGACACCAAGATGATAATTGACCCTTCCAGGAATTTAAAAAGAACATAAAGAACCAGTTTCTTGTTAAGATGCTCATCAGCATGAAAGTGACCAGTAATAAATCTATTATTAAGTGGACTGAACTCACAATGACCAGTGTCCAGCTCTTATCAGAAACTAATAAAAAACATGTTGGATGTTATCTTAATGGCCCAGATATATTTTACTCTCTATCCACTTTATATACTCAATGGTCCACTAATGCCAAACATAAATTGCTTACCAATTAACGTCTTACTTGTACTTTGTTTGAGGACTTTATGTTTTAC
The DNA here is from genome assembly GCF_000327385.1 of Lottia gigantea. Classification (NCBI taxonomy): domain Eukaryota; kingdom Metazoa; phylum Mollusca; class Gastropoda; family Lottiidae; genus Lottia; species Lottia gigantea. Next base: position 3,800,461 of record NW_008707001.1, on the reverse strand, counting down.
ATGATTAATAACCCTTTTTCAAAGTAAAATTCCAGTCAAGATTCACTTTGATTCACAGTGTATTTAAAGGGATTGTAAAAAGGTTTTCTAAATTTTGTATGTGTATCAGGGATTCTGATAGCATCCGTTTGCACCAGTCTAATTTTCAGTCTGATGTCTGTAGCTCTTGCAATTTCACCTAAAAATATGAATAGTTACGCCATAAAACACTGAGCTTTAGTGGAATTGGGAGATGCTATCAGTGTCCCCTACACACATAAAGGTTTGAAAACCTCTTTACAATCCCTTTAACTATTTGTACAACCTGCTTCAAATAACATGGAATCTTGCCTGATATTCAAGGCTATTAATCATGCGAAAATCTCATCCAAAGAATGGCAAAATCAGGAGTAAAACTTGTATCTTAAATGAGTAGAACCATTAAGTTTTTCGATAAGAGTAAGCATGGTCTATTAGTCGTTGTGTATTTTATAAGCTAATGTTAAATTACCAAATGACCTGATTTTTATTCAGAATTGATAAAATTCAAATAAATTCTCAGAAATTTTCAAAATAAGGCAATCCCTATGAATCTTGGATTAAAACAAATCTGTGCTATAAGGATTAATATTAAAATAGGTATGTGGAGGTTGTTTGATTGAGAAGGGCCAGATTATGTGTTGATATCTTCTACTATCAATACAATAGTATCAAATGGTCAACTAATAATACATTTATCAGGTTCATATCACAAACTGACCAATTTAACTGGACATTATCAGTTAGAGGTATGGTGATAGAATTTGTCTACAGTATCATTAATATGTCACCACCCTTGTAAATTAATTTATTCTACAACACAGGCACTTGTAAACTGTGAATTCTACATCACATGCATTTGTAAACTGAAAATTATTAAACCATAGGCATTTGTACATAGAGAATTCTGCAACACAGGCACTTGTAAACTGGGAACTCTACATCACAGGCATTTTGTAAACTGACAATCATTAAACCATAGGCATTTGTACATAGAGGATTCTGCAACACAGGCACTTGTAAACTGGGAACTCTACATCACAGGCATTTGTTAACTGAAAACTTTTAAGCCATAGGCATTTGTACATAGGGGATTCTGCAACACAGGCACTTGTACACTGTGAATTCTACAACACAGACATTTGTAAACTGAAAATTATCAAACCATAGGCACTTTTACATAGAGAATTCTGCAACACAGGCACTTGTAAACTGGGAACTCTACATCACAGGCATTTGTTAACTGAAAACTTTTAAGCCATAGGCATTTGTACATAGGGGATTCTGCAACACAGGCACTTGTACACTGTGAATTCTACATCACAAGCACTTGTCAACTGAAAATTCTAAATTATAGGCACATGTAAGAAAAATTCTTCAAAAATTGCACTTGTCAGCTGGAAATCGAGATGTGGCTCTTTAATGACTAAATATTTTCAGATTTAAATATTTTTTGCTTATATCTTTCTGTAAATGTTTTAAGAAAAAAATTTGCAATGCCAAAATTATTCTGGACTCCGAATCATCTGGACATTTTTTGCTTTGATTTGACATAACTGGCAAATGCAACCAATTGATAACCCTGTTTGGAAACAAAAGTAAGTCTGGATGAGTTGATGTTTTCTAACATTTTTGAATAATAAGCTTATATCACAACATATTTGTCTCAAAATCCATTAAAACAGCAGTCAATCTTACCCAAGATCTGCTTAGCTGAAATTATTATCATCATTATTTGAATACAAATGCCTGTGTTGTAAAGCCTCTCCCTGCATGGGGTCTCCTATTATTATTTTATTATGTAAATTACTAAATAAGTCATTGTTTGTTAAATATTTTCAAGCCATGAGCTTCATCTAACCACATCATCTCCAATTATGGAAATTTCTGAAGTGAAAATTTATACTTAGGTAACTTAATCTATGAAATTTTTTTTTATATCATTTAATGGAAATTCTAGAAATTTCATAAAACTCGGTCAAAAATAGCTGAAATTCAGAACAATCTAGTAAAATGAGTATAGATTTGAGTCAGTCGAGACCTTTTGTGTTAACCACAGCACAAGCATTCCTAAGAAACTGAAGCATCAACAGAAGGCTTTCAGGGAGGGTGGAGGAATACTATTGTGCTGGATGAGAAAATTCACTGTTGAAGGGATCTAGTCACCTAAATATAGAGCTTAACTCCGCTAACTGTATGAGGTCTACTTCTGGACTTCACAGACTTTCTATTGAAGCCCCTGATTGGTTGTATTTGCTTGCATAAATCTAATCAATTCGCTTCATTTACAAACTTCCATCATACAATAAAGATGGCTGTTGCAGTCAAGGTATGAATACAAATTCGTACTAGGTTGACATTGTGAAGATGATATAACTTCAGTGACATCTATTCTTTGCACACAGAAAAAGGAACCTCACAAAAGATGTCAGTTCTGTAGGTCTCAAAAGTAAACTGGTCTTTTTATGTATCACAGCTATCTCAAATAAGAGAATATTTCATGCATATAGAACAAGAACAGAGCATAGAGAGAGGATAGGCACTTTTTTGTATCACATCTTTCTTAAATAAGGGATTTCATTGTATGCACACAGAAAAAGGGATGCTAACAAAAAGTGTCAGTAGGTTTAAAAAATAATCAGGATTTTAAGGATCTTGAAATAAGGGACCTTTATTTGATATTTATATAGAAAAAAGAACAGAGGATTGGTTCTGTCATTGTAGCTCAAAATTAATACTGTTGCTTCAATCAGCTTTTTCAATGACAACGTCTAAAACTCATAACAATAATAATGTCTTTTTTCATTGTCTGCATTTCAAATTGAAATAATTGAAGGAAACAAGAAATTAAATAGCTACAAATGCAACAAAATATGCAAAGTGACAGCAGTTTTGTTAAATTTTAATCCATTTTAATTTCCATAAATATAATTACAAGTCTTGAGCCATAAATGTCAATCAAGCCTGTGTCCCCTACTGATATTTTATACTGAGTTTTCAATTAAATTTTCACAACCAATAAAACTCTACCCCACTCCATGCCCTTTAATACATTTTAATTCATTTCAATTCAATGACTGAAATCTTATATACAGTACAATAATTTCCTTCCCTTCTATATTAAATCGTCATGTACCACATTGCATTTCAAAATCTTTTCAAACCAAATGTTAGCTTTGTTCAAATCTAAGCCAAAACTGTCTGTCTAGACACTTTTTAGAACTCTGTTAAAATATTTAATCTTCACCTTGTGGATTTACAAGAAATTGATAATCATATATAAATAATAGACTATACTTAAAGATATTAATCTCTATTCTAAACTTACAGTTTTATAAATAGGTTGTCTACTGAAATATCACCTGTAGATTTACCTGAGATCAGTTCAAATACCTGTACATCAAAATAATTTAATTTAAACTCTTAAAGGATGAAATCTCTGTCCAAATTACTCTATTATAAACTTGTAAAAGGTGCAAACTCTGTACATCAAAATATGTTGAAATATAAACTTAAAGAAGGTGAAAACTCTGTACAAAAACTTGTACATCAAGTAAGTTACTTGTACATCAAAATAGTGCAAAAAATTGCAAAAGATGCATTAATTGTATGGTGCAAATTGATGCTATCAGTGTGAAAACCTCTTTACTTTCCCTTTAAAACACTTAACACACAAATATAAAGGATGAAATCTCTGTTCCAATGTACATCAAAATAACCTTCATTAAAATCTCAAAAGATGAAATCTCTGTACAAAAACTAACTATCAAACATGGTTAACAAACGATATATAAGGGGTGCAATATGTGCACCAAAATAAGTAAAATATCTGTTCATAAAAAAACCTTTAATTCAAATTCTTCACTGCAAATTGCACAATACTAGTTCAAAATACCTTTAATTTCAACTCACAAAAGGTGTTGAAGTTATACCTATAATCATTTAAATTTAAGAGCCAGATAAACCATTTCAATATATCTTTCAATTTGAACAACCACAGAGGAAAGTTCTGTATGCCCTTGGGTTAAAAAAATCTTTCTTAATACAAATATTTGTCATTTTTTTTTCTTATGATGATGCAACTTACAGTTTGAACTTCAAGTTTTTTCAAGTTTATCATAAGATATTAGGAAGAGATTGATAAAAGTTTATAAGTTTGATAAAATGATGGCTAGATTCCAACAGTTAGTGGTCGGCCTATCTGACTACCGTCAAGACAAGGTTATCAGGACAGCATGCCATTTGTTACTATCTCTCTCTACCTTTCCTCAAGGTGTTCCTAACATTCTATGAATAATAAACAATGGTCTACCATCATACATATCTCTTTAATCCCCTAATGGCATAATGTAAACTAGAGGCGTTAGGTTTCATAAATATCTCAACTATCGGAAAGGGATGCTGACAATGGTATATCTTTTAAAATTGCTCTATAATCATGTAATGGCATAATGTAAACATGAGGCGTTAGGTTTCATAAATATAACCAAATTTCAGCTATCTGAACAATCTGAAAGAGGTTTTGAGTTGACTAATCAAGCTGCATAGTGGCATAACGTATTCTGCAAGATTGGGCATTCTAAAAAAAACACCAGTCATGGGGTTAGTGGTTGAAACTGGCAGATAAAAGGGTGAAGTAGGCCTACCTCAAATCCACGAAATCATGAATTTCAACACGGTGAAAGTTGAAACTGCAAATTTCCCTCCAAAACATATTAAAACACAGAAGCACTGAGACTGTCCTTTCTGTTTGAAAACATCAGATTTAATGAATAAAAATAAAGAGACATCTGAAGTAATGAATGTTCAGAGTGATGAGATCAGATACCTGGTAGGTGAGTTGAACAGAAGCTCATCAATGAATTAAGTATAAAGAAGATAGAACAGGGTGAACCGATTTGAGTTGATTGTTAATATTTGTGACTATGTGTTCAGTGTGTAGATTTGAGTTGATTGTTAATATTTGTGACTATGTGTTCAGTGTGTAGATTTGAGTTGATTGTTAATATTTGAGACTATGTGTTCAGTGTGTAGATTTGAGTTGATTGTTAATATTTGTGACTATGTGTTCAGTTTGTATGTTTGTAATCCTTAAAGCAGTGCTGAAATATTATAATCCAGTACACTATTATTAGCTATTTGAAAGAGGTTTTGAGTTGACTAATAGCACAGTGGCAAAATATATTCTACAAGTTAATTAAAAAAAAAATAACACTTAAACAACCATAATTCCCTCCCTGAAACTACCTGTATGCCTACAGACTAATCATCTTCACAATGAAATAATGTCAAACTTGTATGTACAATAGCCAGATTGGTTTGTACGCTAACAAATACAGCCAATCAGATTATGGTATGGCTACGTGTTTACCGTCTTTCTGTTGAAGATTCTGATTGACTGGATTCCTTAACTTTATTTACAAACTTCTGTGTCTGTGACACAAGAAAGTTGCTATTGCAGTCAAGGTATAAGACGAAGTAATAACTTGACATTGTGAATATGAATACAATATCATTAATCATTCTACTCCTTGACATTATGCATGCTGTTTCAGAATGTCAATCTATTTTTTGATCAATCAAATGTTCAATCAAGATTTCAATCAAATAATCCAGTAGATTAAATCAAATAATCCTTCTGATTTTATCTAGAGCTCTAACTAAAAGCTTTTAACTTGACTGCAGAAAGTTTCTTTGTTTTCTTGCAACTAGCTTATAGCCTGATATCAAAGGCCTTTCATATAGGAGCTCTCTTTAGAAAAATTTGTTGTGGTTAGGGCTCTTTTCAGAAAAAGGGTAACCTCTTTACCATTTCTATTCTTCAGTATACATGTGCCCCCACCCTTTTTCTTAAAGAATTATAGTATAGTAATTTGTTTAACTACCTCATGCAAGATTTTCAAGTTTTAAGAAATAAGATTTTTGCTCTCGAAATAGAACTCATTATTCTTTTGGTCTAATTTTAATCTGAACGGTTCAGAGTAAACTATTAAATAGCCAATAGTCCTTGGTAGAAGCTTAATATTAAAAAATACATTGCTCAAATACATGTACTAAAACATTAACTTTTTTTTTTTGGATTGTAATGTCTATTGGCTATAAGGGGCAGAAAGGAAGACAGGCCTATTGCTGGGTACTCAGGTACTTATCTTGGTGCGCATCGGTAATATATGGCCTAATTTTGTAATAAAGATATTATTATTATTATTATTATTAACTGTGTTATAATGAAACAAAAATTCTAGCTGCAGACTAGCTTCACTTTCAATATTCAGAAAAGGTTATCAACCAAGAAATTCAATCCTAGACTCAGAAGAGAAGCCAAAACAATCCTGAATGAAATGAAATTGGTGAATATTTCACTACCATAAATCATTTATCAGATTCTCAAGTTCAATATTATGACTAGCAGTGTTATAAATCTACTAAATGCTTCAGATAGACAGAAGCTCTTTATATCTTATAAATATAAACAAATATCTACTAATCTTTACTGAGGTATAAATCATTCAAGTGAAGAGAAGTTTTGATTGATTTTACTCATTTAAAGGGACACTGTTGTTGAAACTTTTTCCTTTACCAACAAGTAAAACTGAATTATAGCTTATCATTGCTTATTTGAGAATTAAAATTTGACATCCAATTTTCAATAAAAAACAAGAACAAAGTTCTTTACTTGATAACGTTACCTGTATGTGTTCCGAAACATAGTATGTAATACATGCAGAAGTAGTATATCTACATATATTGTATAAATATTTGCTTCACTACCTGATAAATCTCAATTTGAGTTATCTTGGTTATCCATATCTCATTTCAGAAAGAAAATTTGATGTTTGCTTTTCAACTGAATACTATTTAGTAAATGATGTACCTCAAATTTATCCTCAGCCTGTGCTTTCATAATTTCAATTATATATTGGTATAACAACCACTTTCAAACCAAAATGATTTGATCCTCAATTGACAATACACCCCAGTTATCAAGTGTATTGTAACATGGAAAAATCAAATTTAACAGTGATCGTGTTTGATCTTAAACAACTTAACATCTCAACTATTTCAATGTCAATACTTTACATACTTAGAATACCAAGTACGATTCTTCAACTTGTACACTGACATAGTCTTTATTTGTTTTCGCTACTCTAAAAGTTGGGCAATTCCTTTTATATTTAGCTTAGGAGCACCTAAAGCATTTGCTAAATTTTTTATGTATATTGGGGGCACTGATAGCATCAATTTGTAACATTCCAATTTTCAATCATATGTCTGTCGTTCTTGCAATTCCACTAAAACTAAGCGTTTGATGGACTTCGCGATTAGTGACGTAATAAAATGCTTAGTTTTAGTGGAATCGTAGGAACCACAGACATCTGATTGAAAATAAGAATGGTACAAATTGAATTTTAAAAAAAACTTCTTTACAATCCCATTAAAATTCATAAATTGTTCATATAAATATTATGAACAAATTCTGAAATTTAGAGATAAGTCTCAACATCTTCCTAACTTTTTCACTGTGAAATTAATTAAAAAATTTGTAAATTAAGGAATGTAGGATGTAAAACTCCCATTTCTAATTGACATGTACGTTTCAGAAACTCCAGTTAACATCTTTTTATTTTAATATATTTTCAAAATAATTAAATTAAATTAGAAATATGGCATGTTGAACTCATTCTTCTATATGAAACTCAATATAACATCTATTCATTTTTAAAATTTTAAAATAATTTGAATCTGATAATAAACTAGAGATTTCAGTAAATGTTAGGAGCCTAGACATGATTGAATTAAAGATTGAGTAAAATTGGATGAAATGGACAATTAGTGGTATAATTTACACAGTATGAATTGACATTTATACACATGGTCTTATTGTCTAGCACCCTTCATCACTCTAGTGTATTTACTACATTGTCAACAACATAGATATATAACTCGGGTGTTGGGCTGGCCTGTTGTCAAATAATTTATAACTTGCAATTAACATGGGCCCAAAGAACACTAGATCAAGAAGAAGAAGAACTGTACAGGAGAAGAACTATATTAACGAGATGAACTTTACAGAGGAAGGGCACTAGATAAAGAAGAAGAACTACAGAAGAAAGATGAAGAAGAACTGTACAAAAGAAGAACTACAGTTGAAGAACTATACTAAGGAGAAGAACTGTACAGAAGAAGAATTACACATGAACTATACTAAGGAGAAGAACTGTACAGAAGAAGAATTACAAATGAACTATACTGAGGAGAAGAACTGTACAGAAGAAGAACTACAGATTAAGAACTATACTAAGGAGAAGAACTGTACAGAAGAATTACAGAAGAAGAACTATACTAAGGAAGATGAAGAACTATACTAAGGAAGATGAAGAACTATACTAAGGAGAAGAACTGTACAGAAGAAGAATTACAGAAGAAGAACTATACTAAGGAGAAGAACTGTACAGAAGAAGAATTACAGAAGAAGAACTATACTAAGGAAGATGAAGAACTATACTAAGGAAGATGAAGAACTATACTAAGGAGAAGAACTATACAAAAGAAGAATTACAGAAGAACTATACTAAGGAGAAGAACTATACAGAAGACAAACTTTACAGAAGAAGAATGAGGTATCATAAGACAGAGAAAAGGAAACAGAAGAAGCCATGGGAGCATGTCTCTTGCCCATAAGTAAAGTCTTAATGGTTTGTAAATATTTATTCTCAGTACCATGCAATTATCTAACACGTACCTTTACCATTGACATTAAAATTTTGCTATTTGTGACAACAGGCCCAAGAAAAAATGAATAAAGTAAATCCCATATTTAAAATTTTGTAGTCTTGTCTACAAGTAACATGTAGTCTTTAATTACCAGTTGATAAGTAGGTAAGAATATACAATATAATGGTGTTGACATGACAGATAAGAACTTTTCATGTCATTTACAAAATTCTTCAACCAATTCTCTGTTTAACAGTTTATTGTTAAAGAAATCAGATATTTCTATCACAATAGAAAGAATGTAACGGTGTTGTGAGGCTCAGATGTGCATATTGTACAGCCAAAACATACTTTTTAAGTAAATTGTACAATATGAATAGAATTCTCAGAGCTCACACTACACATTGCTGTCAATTTGGGGGCTATTTACACAATTATAAACACTTTTTAACACTGTTTCCACTGAGGGAAAAGCCGGATTTAAGCTAGCTTTCGTGTGTTTCCACTGAGCAAATTGCGGAACCATAAACCTCTCTTATTATCGAGGGCCAACTAAAAGCTAGCTTAAAGCCCACTTTCACTTAACCAGTGGAAATGCTATGAGCTAACTTTACTTTACAATTCTCAGTGGTTAGTATCAACATGATGCATTGAGCCCAGAATCTAATGATTCACCACTGCCAACAATACCATCTAAAGAAGATCCAGCTAGTTCTTGAAAATTAACAAAGATAAATATCCAGATTTTAAGTAATAAAGGATTGGACAATAAAACAAAATTGACATACAGAAAGTAATTTTACAGGCTCTTCAGACTTCAGAGCCATTGTAACACTCTAAGCATTTAAAAGTACTGTAGCACTATGCTATATGAAGAAGCTTATTAGTGAATGTCCAATCTGATCCAGATATGGATGACATATAAAATAGTCTCATATACTTATACTAAGTATAACAAAAAGATATGTTACTTCTCTTATCCTATTCTATATAATTGTAATTACAGAAATATTTCTATATCTCTCTGTAATTAATGCACTAAGTACTATTCATAACAGTATAACAATTCTTGTTATCATTCATAAGTAGGCCTATACATACATTAACTTAAACAAAACAGATATTTAAAGTAATGTTGAAGGTTAAAGTGTTCATTGTCTATGCAAAGCATAGCATGTAAAAACATTATGTACCGTGTTGCAGATGTAAGTGGTAGATGCTGCTGGATAGTAACAAAGTGCTATGCAGGATCAATTGTTTGCTAAACTAAAAGTGGCATAGCGATTTCATTGACAGGGGGGGCACAAAATTTTCTAATGTGGGAAGCTGAAGAATACATCTTAAGCTATTTTGAAAGTGAAAGTAGAATAAATTTTTCATTTTTAACTTTGAACATATACTGTGTAAGTTTCAAGTCTTGTGTGTATGTGTTTCGCTTTTCAAGTGTAAATTGTGCTTCTGCCATGAAACTGGATCAATTCTTATGAAATCTTCTGAATTAAGTGTTTCAGTTAACTGATTTGTCAATCACTTTAATCGATTTTACAAATAAATTTGTGTCTATTTGCTGCTGTTATGTTTAAGTGGGCATAGTAAATCTTAAGTGCTAAAAATGTAATTGTGTGTCTGAGATAGAGCTTAATCTTGTCAGGTGCACTCATTTATTGAAAGTTCCAATACTCTACTTTTGGCTCTGTAGTAATAGTAATGGAGGTACTTTCATCTGTAGGGTGATCTTATATTTCAGATTCCAATACCCTATATCTGACTGAATAAAAAATATCTACAGCATTTCCGAAGTGAGTAGTACATGTAATGGTGGTAATTTAAACTGAAGGGTGATCTTATATTTGTAGTTCCAATACCCCATTTAACAGAAAAAATACTCTACAGGGTTTCCAAAGAGAGCAGTAATGGAGGTACTTTGAACTGTTGGGGGATCTTATATTTGAAGTTCCAACCAAAGAGAGCAGTGATGGAGGTACTATTATGTGTTGCCTGATGTATAAAATAAAGTAGAGGTAATGTAGGTGTGTCTGTAGTGTCAGATCTAGAATCAATGTGACACAATACAAGCTTGGAGAATGTATGTTTATAATTAATGAACATGGATGCGGTGTGTAACTATTGTGTACTAGCTAATTTCTACATGTAAAATTCTGATTAACTACATTACTTACCTGCTGGGCAGTGACACTCCGTCGCTCGTTTTTTAAGAATTCTAGGGGTTGGCTCTTTTTGAAGCCATGTTTTCTCCCGATTGGAAAGTTTGGAAATTCGCTGAAAAAAAATTTAACAAAATGATGGCTTTTATAACTTTTTACGATTTTTGGAGTGGGGGGATCAATGTTTTACTTTGAATGCATTAATAAATCGTCTTGCAAAAATCTATCTAGCCCCTTGATATAAGACTCAGACTAACCTAACTCTCAGGATCTTCGATCAAAATTCAGGATTTCAACCAAACGACTTAACTGTATTGACATGTATTGCAAAAGACAAAACAGATAAATCCCCGGGGGTTCATGAAAATTTGGAAATCCAAATTAACAGCGCAAAAAAGGAAATAAAACGGACTAATATTAAAGACTTTCAAAGCCTTATGTACAAATCAAAATTAATCTTTTTGCAAAATTTCAATAAATCGAAATTTTATTATATAATCCTACGGTAATACAGAACTATGAATGAAAGATGATATTTTCAATTTCCGATGAAAAACAATAAGGAGCGCAAAAAGTTTAATAATGCAAAAAAACTTAAAATTAAATTAACGATAACTCTCTTACCTCATTTACTAATTTTTCCAATTTAGTTTCCAGATAATTATCAATATCCAATTTAGAAAAGGAATTAGCACATTGTTTTTCTAGAGAGTAAACTCTGGATTCTAAAGAGATTATAGTATCCTGATACGATAAAACGGTCCACATCATGAACGGAATTAGTAAAATGAGCAAAGAAATTCCAAGAGCTGCGAAAATCCAAAATATTATCCTAGAGCACGGGTTCCGAGGCTTTTCTGCCTCCGTAGTCCCCTTTTTCTCCATTATGGAGATAGAGAATTATCACTTATAAAATTTGCTATCCTGTATGCGGTTATAAGCACAGAGTGAATATAAGATATAACGGGCGACTTGAAGCAACCATGAAATATAGTTTACCGTTAGAGTCGAGTCGACAGTAGGCTCAGCCTATCTACTATACACCATCTAATATGGACTGGTCCATACGTTACTTAAAGGGGTTCTACCGTCATCACACTCATAATCAGGGGCACGTGTAAATCTTACACTTTACAGGTATATTAAAGGAATTTATTAGGGCTTGCTTTAAGCAGATGCTTGTCATTTTCCTACTTACCTGGACTAACCTAACTGTACTTTGATGGTCCGATCTTTCAACATATTGTTAAAGTGTGCTGCATTAAATTGAAAAATGTCACATTTTAGAAAGACAAAATATTTTAAAAATTTGATACTATTTCATTAGAAGTCTTTTGTAAGATGTAAAATTTTATATTTATGGGAAAATTCTCTTACAAAGGTGTATATTGGCATTTCTAATGATAGGCTACTGTACGTAAGCAGTAGGACGCTTAACTCTTCAGTTCAGAGTTCCGACTTTCATTGCGATTTTTTAAAAAGAATAAATTTGCATGAAATTTGGCCACGAGAAGCTGAGATTTCGTTTTAATTACCATTGTAGTTATCTCTTCGTCTCAGATTATTGAAAAGAACATCTAAAATCACAGTTCAATTATGAGATGTATACTTCCCAATAGTTGTACATTAAAATATTTTAAGTAAATCTTGAATGAGAGAGTAAAATCTTGAATGAGAAAGAAATCCTTATAAAATAAATAAAAGGATGCTTTACTGAAAGTATAGTAGGCTAAATAGTGAAGGCGAAGAAATCAGGACATGTCAAAGAAAGTGACCAACTTGATAATCGAAAATATTATATAAACAGTTAATCCTTTAATCCTACTGTCAAGATAAACATATATGTCAGTATTTATGATATTACTTGATATAATATAATATCTTTATAGGTCTAGGTAATATAAGCATCCAATTACCATAGGGGCCTATTCTTCAAATCAACTTTACTGATACTGCAGTCTGGCATGAAAAAAGTGTTAACTCTTCTGATTCAGATGAGTCAATGAATCGAGGTTCTGTGTGCTTCAGACAGCATGAAAAGAGGTCCATGAAAAGAGGTTGGTTAATTCTAATTTTCAATGGGTTAGCGAAGCAGATATTCTCTTCCTCCTGAAACTCTACGACTGGGTTTACCAACTCGACATTCAGATAGAGAGTTCACATAGTTAATAGACGTGATGTTTGTTTCGTAGGTCTCTTCACGTACAGATGTAATATGCTACCGAAATAATTGATATATCTATTACTGACTATTTGATATAAGCTGAAAATAGCTCGGTATTTAACATTACAATGGAAAAAGATAGAATTCGTCACCTGTATATGTTGAGGTGAAATTACTATTATCTTAGGTCGCCTTTTCTTTAAAGGGATGAAGTTACGGAGAGAAAACCAAAATTCTCATTTCAACAAATTATGATATGCTCTTTATACAAGTATTTTATTTGACGTTCATGTAACAAAAGGTATGGCAAGTTGAAAATTCCACAGGATCTGACTTTTAAAAAACCGTGCCAACACAATCTGCTCTTTAGCTCTAAAAGTGGACAAGGTAATCTCGTATGTAATTGGCCGTAGGGAAATGAAGGCAAATGCCTCACTGTCGAAATGACGACCAAACTTTTGAAGGGTCTTTCTTCAATTAGTTGAAATATAAATCCTGATCCTGTTTCTCTCATTTTAACTTGGATGGAACTTTTTACTTGGCCTACAAGTATGGCAATACAATCTGCATGCTCTCTAGCTGTATGTCTACATTGGACAATATATTCTCGTCAAAGGAACAGATACGTCATTTCGGGGGTTGATTTGAGTCTTGAATACATGCAAATAGTCTTCAGAAGTACTAGAAATGTACAATGCATAATTCCTTTACAAGTATACCTCAAACTATGAGTTTCACTTTCTTTTTCTATATATGTCATTTTTTTTTATAGATTGCAGAGTTTCAAGAAAAGATTAGTCGTCATCATTTAAACTTTCAATTTTCTAGAAACACATGGATTTGAAGGCTCAAATTTTGACGATGAGCTGTTAACACTATTACTGATTAGCTTAGCCTAAAAATTCCCGTTTCTGAGACTAAAGTAAGATTGGTCTAAGGGGTGGCGAATCTGCCCCTTTAACTCCAGTAAAGTGTTTTGAAAAAATGTTGAGGTCGTCTGAAGTTAGTCTGGGAGAATCATATTATATCACCTTCAAAAACTCACATACTTATGTATTTTCCCATTGTCTTTTAACGACGCAATATAATGCTTTTGGCAAGCCGAGATTTAATTTCACTGTAGGTTTGATACAAAAGATGTATATTGGCGTTCCGCCCTAGAAAATAGATACGGGTACAGGTAAACAAAATATATATCTTTTCTACGTCTTCAACCCTTTTTGGGGTACTAATTCAAGTGATCTTGTTATCTAATTACAGCCGAAACTATATGCCTCACTTTTTAGAATAAAAATTCGGCGCCCTGTTTGTCTACTGTTAAATATAAACGGATAAGTATTCGTGTTCAGAGTAGAATTTCGATATCCTGTTAGTCTTCGGGTGAATAAAAAACGCGCACTATTTCAAGGAATATTGGTATCTAATGATAGCTTTAACCCACTGAGACTGAAAGAACTATTCCTATTACTATTTAAAATGGAATTCGGCGCAGAGTTCATCTGCGATTAAATACAAACGAGGAATAACATGTGAGAGTTGCATGTGAAATTAATCCGAGAAATGATACGGATATTTATAATTAATTGAGCTCTATTTAATATGAACAGACAAATTAGACTACGGTATCCCTTTAATAAGGCGCAAAACACTGGACCTTTACAACCGAATTGATATGGGCCCTGGACGGTCTTCACCAATAGAGTCAGTAAGGTAGAACGCTTAACTCTATATATCTTTACAATTTATATAGATTCTATGTACATTTTAACAAAAATCAGATTCAACAGATGCAATGGGCGTATAAAAATTTTATTATATGAAGAGCAAAAAATCAAGTCGGGGGCTTTGTTTTGTTTGGGCGAATATGCGTGAGAAAGGAAACTGTATTGAAAGCACACAAAAGGTGGATATAAACCGAGGAATGTTTTGAGGTAAAAACAGTATTTGATATGAAAGAGATTAGGATGGTAACAGTCTATTAAATATCAGGCTCGATACAGTTTACTGACACGGATTAACATAATCCTTATATTTCACTCAACTAGAAATAATAATTTGATAATGATCTCTCCTATCAATCAGTTTTGGACACTGAAAAACGAACTAGAAATCTAGACTTTTGGATGTTATGACAAGTCTGGCCCACATGGTGCAGAAAAGAAGGACGTAAAACTCCATTAATTTCATGTCAAATCTGGCCTTATCAAGTCCCTCAGACGTGATATACGAATGTATAAATTTGGTGAATGGATTATGTGACGGTATTATGTGAGGAATTGGTAGGGCCAGACTAATTGTCGGGCCTTAACTTATAACATCAAATGCGCTCTCCGAAGGAATGGTCAGTTGAGTTGACAACGCAATGGTAGAGTACGGAGGGCACGAGTCTTCAGAAAAAAAATATTTGTCTGCCCTAGACTATTTCCGTCGCTGCCATAAAACATAATGTTTGGGAATTAAATTCGGTCAATCTGCTTTGTAACAGTAGTCAAAAAAAAGAAGGGGGGGGGGGGTGATTTAAATCCTTCAAAAGGGGACAGCGATGCACTCTACAAAGTAGTCTGTTATGCGTTTAAATCAGATTGTAAAACAAAGATTGCATATGCCTACACGTTTATGACATATCTTTAACATAATAGCCTCCATATCTCGTAAAATGAAAGTTACATGATGTGTGAGATTCTGTCAACCGTAACAAATGAATCCAATATCATGCGCGTACATGAAGAGTTCCGCTTAGTGTACAAATTGGTGAGATTAACCTCAATGTTGGCAAACATGGTAAATACTGGCCTAGACCACAAGCTGGTTTTAATGAGGCAGTGATATAATTTACAACTATAAAAATTGGTTGCGCGTGCAGTGCCCTTTGATGTTGGGAAATGGCGGCGAATTTTTGTGGTCATCGAAGAGTAATTACCAAATAAAAACCAACCGTTTATAACCTTCTGGTTTGTAAGAAATTTGAGACCTCCATTTTATACCACCTTATAATTATGTTTTCTGGACATTTTGAACTCTGCGCATCGTAAATATTTCCAGTGCTTTTTCGTCCCAAAACTTATGCACGTCTACCCTAACTGGTTCCCAAGCTTTTGGGCTCCAATATCCCACTCAAATGCTTAATTACATCTTCTAGTGATCTCTTGCCTTAAAACGAAATGAATATGCTGTACATAATGCTTGCTTAGAATCAAAGTTTGTCCAAAAGACTTTTCAGGATTCCTCGTAATGTAGCTGGTACCTCATTCCTGTTTGGTAATCAAGGCTGCTAAATCTGAAAAAGGTTGCCGACAACTGAATTCCCACTTGAATGCTCGAATGTTTATCTCAAAAGAATTGCGTAACATTTTGTCCGTTCATCTGAAAAATATTTCGTTTGTTACTTGTAATACATTATAGTTTCATTCTTACGTGGTAAATAGCTACTGCCTTGTCTGAAAGATATCATCAGTATTTCACCTGGTTTTATAGGAATGAAATGTGGATTATGGAATAACGATGAAGAACCGTTTAAATCATTAGCGATATTCATTAGTTCCATCATGGCTTATTACTATGTTCCCATTTTCTCATTTCACACAAGGCTGGCTACAGAGTGTGAGCAGCCGTGCCTTATTATATACCACTTACTTCAAGTTGGATTGCACCTTTCATCATTATAATTTGATGATAAAATGGTGATAGCTCTTTCTGAAATAGATCTAACTGATCTCTGATGATCATGGAATCTTATTAGGTCACATTCTGCCAAGATATAACGGGTGATAACTTCTCCTGAGTTTTATTGTAGGCCTACACTACGTTTCGACAGTTCATATTAAAGATACGATATACTGGCCTTGTAAGCAGCCCCGTCGTTAGGGTGGGGTCCGTGGGGGCTGAGCCCTAGCAAGTGAAAAATTAAGCCACAGCAAAACCTTCCGTTCAGCAGAGATTGATTCATTTATATTGTGGTTGAACGAAATCAAAAAAATATAGATTTAGATACGTTTTTGGCACCTCAAAATTGTCAGACAATTCATTCCTGGCGACGGGGCTGCTTGTAAGTATTTATCTGCCTGCTAGTTGAGTACGATAATACATGTATAGGCTATGTGTATTGTATTAGGCCTTAAGTCTTGATGACAATTTTTTCTTTACGCATAATTCGTTTTCTCATAATTAAGGAGCAGCAAATTTTCAGTTCAGTGTTGGGTCTTTTCTTCTAGACCTGCTTTTTTACATCCTCACACAATCTTAGCACTCAAGAGTACTTGATTTATTAATTGCATTTATTCAAGCATGATTAGACCAAGAAAAAACGTTAAGACTCAAAGCTCGCTTCTAAATGGCTTTTAGATCACGTTTCACCGTGAAACTTTGAAAGATATGGAGAATCTGTAATATCGCTTTACGTTTTTACAGATTTTGAGGATGAGTGACTATTCGAGTTTAGAGTCCCAAAAGAGTTACGTCCCCTCAATAAAAAAAAATTATTTTCCATTTCGTAATTTTGGCTTCACTAAAATCCTTGTCCGTATTTTACATATCACAAATGTCATTTTTATGTTCCCACTTACTGACTGGACAGAATAAGGCTGATTAAAAACGTTCCATATTATTGGTGAATTGTTAATTTGTAGGTTTTCACATCAGGAATACAGTGCTACGGGTAAGTATAGGCTACCTTGCACCTTCTTGCACACTTTAATTGATAGTAAGTAGGGTGTGCTATTGACCGCAATTTGTCCAAAATAACACATTGGACATACTGACAATGCTCAGTTTGTTGTCTCGTCCAAAAAGCAGAAATATACTATTCAGGGAGCATCCACAAGGCTCTTGTCATACCAAATAGAGCACTTTACTTGTTTTAGTGAAGAAAACATGAGATGAAATCTGCCATACAACTTAGGGTTATTACAATGTGATACAATGTTGTACATTAGATATTGTCTGGTTGATATTCCACAGTAATAAGCAAGTATCATAATGCATCAAATAAATTTAATTTTGCATGAGAGAATCGTCTCCATCCCACCATGGCAGAATTGGCAGAATCTCATTAAGTCAGTCTTCAGCCTTTTTGTACCTGCCACTGTTTGCACAAACCAAAGCTTGAAAACTAATTGCACTACTTATTTTCTTTGCAGTTATTTCAACATGTCAGTGGCAGCACCTGCTCTTTATTTACCAGACCAAGTGGAATTTGATGAATTTAATCTCATGACACTAGGAAGAAAATTTGAAAAGGACATTCCTAGCACTGTGGAGTATTGCAGACAAAATGGATTACTGGCTCGATCTTTTATCTGCCATAAATGTGAAGTTCATTGTCAGGAACGACAGTACTCAAGATGCATTGATGGAACAGTTTGGCGTTGTCCAGTTTGTAGAAGCACCAAGAATATTCGTGTTGGAAGTTTCTTTGAGAAATCGCATTTACACTTGTGGCAAATTTTAGGACTAACCTATATCTGGACTCAAGGGTGTGGTCCTTCGAGGGGTATGTCTCTTAGTCAAACCATGAAGGAGGTGGGTGTATTCTCAGAACATACCATAACAGACTGGAATCAATTCTGTAGGGATGTCTGCATAGAATATTGCCTGAGACATCCTCATCAAATAGGAGGTGATGGTCAATCTGTGAAAATATATACTGAACGTCTTTCAGATGACAGAAAGTGCAATAACAGTCCTGAACAATGGATGTTTGGAGGATATGATCCTGCAAAGAAAATTGGATTTCTGTTGATAACCTCTGAACTAAATGCAGAAACACTGATTCCTCTGATTCAACAATGGATTCTTCCTGGATCTACAATTTATTCAGAGGAAAATGATGCTTACAAGAGTCTGACCATTCTAGGCTATGTTCATAAAACTATTAATCAAGCACAAAATTCAGATAATGCCGAAAAAGAGAAATCTGTTAATGGAGTTAAAGGCAAAAGAGGTGCCAAGAAGAAATCAGTGCGCAGTTTGAAATCAGAGTGTTCTGTTGATCAGATGAGTGAGAGCGTTTGGCATCAGCAATTTAAAAATCACTCTTATCATGCCTTCTGGTTCCAAATTGCCAGTGAACTATACCCAATGTGATAACAAAATAATTATGCTTCAAAGTGCTTGGTATTTCCAATCATACTAACATACAATATGTATCTCGATACAAGGTCTATGATACAATATATATTTCCATTATAGTAACCCTATAAAAAGTAACCATTTTTCTTATGAGTTTCAATAATTTTTTTCCAGATAAAATAATAATTTATTGTCAGTAGACCAATGGACTATCAAAATTTAGATTCATGAATTGAACTTCTACTTTTGTTTTCTTCTGATTTTTAATGAAGGGTACTTATATGTGTACATGCATATGAAAATCTTGTATCGTAAAGTAATGATACATATCCTCAAAAAACAATACATGGCATGTTTTGTAGTAATGTATCGATTTAATATTTATCAAGCACTATGGTAATTACTACACACACTTCATAGAATGTAGTGAATCGCTCATATGTATATATGCAGGATGAAAACTAGTATCTTTGCCAGTATTGCAGTGCAATGGGCTAAAAGGACTATATATATTCAGACATGTGGGCTTTGTGTTGTTATCTTGAGTGATCTGTGATGTTTATTGAACTCATTTTATGTCTATTCTACCTCTTTGTTAGTTTGTGAGCTTTGACTTAAAAAAGTGCAATTTAGTATATCAGTTTATATCAGTGTTATTATATTATGAAATGTTACTAATTATATCAGTTTTTTTATGATGGTTATGTGATGTTAGTACCATGGTTATGTAAACTGGAAAGTTATGGTATCTCAGTTTTTATATTATGTTATGTTACTAACAAGATTATGTTAGTAGAAAAGGTTATGTCCTTTTTTATTGTGAACTTACTAGCATGTGAATGTGATGTCATTAACATGGTTACATTAAGAAAGTTTTTATATGTGATTTTACTTACAGGGCTATGTGTGTTGTTATGTTACTAACAAGGTTGTGTAAGTTTTTATGTTATATTTGCTAACAGGGCTATGTGTGTTGTTATGTTATTTTACTAACAAGGTTATGTAAGTTTTTATGTTATATTTGCTAACAGGGCTATGTGTGTTATGTTATTTTACTAACAAGGTTATGTAAGTTTTTATGTTATATTTGCTAACAGGGCTATGTGTGTTGTTATGTTATTTTACTAACAAGGTTATGTAAGTTTTTATGTTATATTTGCTAACAGGGCTATGTGTGTTGTTATGTTATTTTACTAACAAGGTTATGTAAGTTTTTATGTTATATTTGCTAACAGGGCTATGTTTGTTGTTATGTTATTTTACTAACAAGGTTATGTAAGTTTTTATGTTATATTTTCTAACAAGGCTATGTCTGTTATGGTATGTTACTAACAAGGCTATCTACCGGTATGTAAGTTTTTATGTTATATGATTTTGCTAACGTCTGTTGATATGGTATATTACTAACAAGGGTATGTCAGTGTTAATGCTGTGATGTTATAAACAAGGTTATTTTAGCCTTTATATCATGATTTCACAAACAAAGTTATGTAAAGGTATATGTTATATTTTATGTTATGTTACTAATATGTGAAAGTGATGTTAACAACAAGGTAATGTTGGCATATGCATGACCTTGTGGGGCTTTAGGTTGAACGTTTTCCAGTCAAATTATTATTTTGTGACTCGGTGTATGTATATGTATGATATTTGTTTAAAAAAAAAATAAATGTGGTTACATATTAATAGTTATTTTATTATAAAAAAAGATATTATTATAAAAGGTCATTTACAAATATATACAAAATGATTCATTAACAATTTTATGATTTGGTATAAAAATATGCAATTTAAAAATTAAAATATACAGTAACAATACAATGATATGGCATTTATACATGAATATTGACCTTTCCTATTTCATAACAATTTGGACTTGTACAACAATTTTATAGGCAGACATTCATTGCATAGATTGCCTGTCATACAACCCTACCTAAAATAGTCTTACATGCAACAAAGGCAGACGTAATTGGCTTAAATATGATAGCCATTGATGGGATACACAAGGATTAAAGGGACACTGATAGCATTAATTTACACGTTCCAAATTTTATTCAGACGACTGAGGTTCTTGCAATTCCACTAAAACTAACACGTTTTATGACGTCACTAGAGAGGAACTGCACAGATATTAATAGTAGCTTCCAGTAGCTCCATCAGTGGCATCATAAATGGAATTGCAAGAACCACAGACGTTGGAATGAGAATTGGAATAGTGCAAAATGAAGCTATCAGTGTCCTCGATACACATACAATTTTTTAGAAAACCTCTTTACAATCCCTTTAACTTTGTTTGAAAATTCGAAGCCCAAAAATACAAAATTGGAATAAAAAATGGAATGTATTTTGATATGAATTTAGGGCTTCAAGGACTTTTCCAATCGTTGCATTAAATGCACCATCAATGAGATAATTATGACAAAAATTAAGTCAGTAGCTAGGAAGCCATATATACATTGTATATGAGATGATTCATGAATTTTATAAAGTTCTCTAAATTAAATCTAAAAGGTTGAATTATATACATGTAAAATAATGAGCAGTATACAGAATAGAGTAGATGTTAAATTAACCAAATCCAAAACGGATATTTTTTGAATAATGCTATCAAGATGCGATAATTAGGGATCACACTGAATCACATTAAAAAATACGCACAAAAAATACTATACCGATAGATATAGATGTAGGGACACAGACAGAAAATAGGTCAGTTGTCTGAAAATCGCATAGCATGAAACTCTGTGTATTAACATGATTCACACAAAAAATAATATACCAACAGATATAGATGTAGGGACACAGACAGAAAATAGGTCAGTTGTCTGAAGATCGCATAGCGTGAAACTCTGTGTATTAACATGATACACACAAAAAATAATATACTAACAGATATAGATGTAGGGACACAGACAGAAAATAGGTCAGTTGTCTGAAGATCGCATAGCGTGAAACTCTGTGTATTAACATGATACACACAAAAAAAAATATACCAACAGATATAGATGTAGGGACACAGACAGAAAATAGGTCAGTTGTCTGAAGATCGCATAGCGTGAAACTCTGTGTATTAACATGATACACACAAAAAAAAATATACCAACAGATATAGATGTAGGGACACAGACAGAAAATAGGTCAGTTGTCTGAAGATCGCATAGCGTGAAACTCTGTGTATTAACATGATACACACAAAAAATAATATACCAACAGATATAGATGTAGGGACACAGACAGAAAATAGGTCAGTTATCTGAAGATCGCATAGCGTGAAACTCTGTGTATTAACATGATACACACAAAAAATAATATACCAACAGATATAGATGTAAGGACACAGACAAAAAATAGGTCAGTTGTCTGAAAATCGCATAGCATGAAACTCTGTGTATTAACATGATTCAAGTTCTGTTTGATTTATTTTAGATATATTTTATATACCTAGAATTTCTTTACAAAGTTTATTTTTATAAAACAATGCTGGGAATGATATGAAATTGGCTGATGTCAGTTAGAAATAAGAACTAATTTGTTCAATTAGATGCTTGCCAAAAAAATGAAGTTGAATGATCTAAAGGGACCGTCAGTTTAGAAAGATTTCCAAAATAGGAAGAGTAAAGACAGAGATACGCAAGAGACTTAGATAATGTCATCATGGTAGAACTGTTACAATCATCTGAGGTACAGGTAAAAATACAGGCTCTGTACATTCTGTCGTGATCAGCGTAACCGATATCTTGACATTGGTCTCCCATATCTCTCGAACTACAAAATCTATGAGTTCCTACAATTCCTGAAAAAAAAAACCAAATCAAAAATAACTTTTCTGCTGGTCTTAAGACATAAAATTAAACTAGGCTCTCAATACATGGTACCATAATTCAGTTTAGGGGGTGTGCTCCCATACTGACCCTTCTCCGTTTTGCCTTTTCTCCATATTGCTCCATACTATTTCAGCCCTTTTCTATATTTCTCTTGCCTATTCCGCTCCTTTCCACTTTATGGGATGAATCAGGAAAGGGAAGTGGCAAATGGGAGGGGCGAAATGGGGACAGATATGATTTTGATGTGTTTCTTCTTACGTATTCTATGAGGCATGATGGGAGAAACAGAAGTCCGATGGTCTAATACGCTTCGGAATGCACCTTTTGTTGGTCACATCCCATCACTGGAAAGGGCAGCCACGTGATTGGTTAAAACAAAGGTCAAGCAAAGGTTAACAGGATGAAAAGTCACGAAGGACAGTGTTAGACCTTACTGTGGTGGTTACATACAAAGCTAATAGCTAATTAAACATTCGGAACGAAACTAATAAAATACGAACGGAAGTCAGGTCTAATTTTAATTAGACTAGAAATATAACTAATATATACTAACCTCCCCATAATCCAGTAACTTTAACACAATATCTAGCATTATACATTTGACATAATGTTGATTTCTGGGGATTTAAATCTGAGTGGTCAAACTGATCTTGACAGTTGGATTCTAGGGTAGAATTACATTGGTAACATGCTATACCATACACTGAAAAATAAATGACACAAATATTAAAGGGACATAATCATCGAAATATTTGGAAACCAGATACTAGAGCTCATTGGTAACATGCTATACCATACACTGGAACATACATTAAATGAGTATTACATTTGTAACAAAATAATATTTTCACTGTTAAAATAACGCTCCATATTCATTTGTAAAATGAGTATTATAAGGGATAAAGATATTTTGTTATTTTCTTCACCAGATGATAGATTTCAGGTACCAGTATCCATGACACGTTTTAGAATTAAAATCTGGCATCAGGTTCTCCTACAATTCCACAAAATAGTACCTAGCTGAGTAAGAATGATCACATGACATCATATACTGTCAGTAGCTGCACATCAGTATAATTACTCCACTGTCGAAACTACAGACTAAATTAGGGAGGTACATTTTTGTTAAATTTTAGGAGAATTAGTCATTGGAGGCTTTATTTCGAAAATTATTGTGCATTTTTTGCATGGACACAAAGTCTGCCAAGACAGTGTCTTCAAATCTTGTGGCCTAAATGGAAACATGAGCTTAAATTAAAGTTTTTTCTTGATTTCTCCCACAATAAGCTTCCAAAAAATTGTATTCATCAATTGGTGATAGCAAATATTGAACAACACTTTTTATGTTGGATCTTTATTGCCACTAAAAATTGGACCCCTAATACCT
The DNA here is from genome assembly GCF_000327385.1 of Lottia gigantea. Taxonomy (NCBI): domain Eukaryota; kingdom Metazoa; phylum Mollusca; class Gastropoda; family Lottiidae; genus Lottia; species Lottia gigantea. Next base: position 3,776,119 of record NW_008707001.1, on the reverse strand, counting down.
TGAACAAAATAATCTAAGCAACCTAAGGTATGGTAATGGTAGACAACTGATACAATTTTACACAGTGGGTCACAATGTTAAGTTTTTTAATCATCATAAACATGTCATAAATATAAATATTGGAACTGGGACAATTACCATTTCAAATCATTACATTTATTGCCCATAAAACTAAAATATAACAAGGTAAAGTCAGTATTTACCTGTGTCAGCCAATAACAGCAACGAAAGACAGGTGAGAAAAGCCTTCCTACAGATCTGCATCATTTCTGGATTCATTTCTAATCTCTTTTTCTTATTATGTTGTCATTTATTTTAAAAAATGGCTTCTCTTCCTTTCTGACTAAAGTATGATAGCGACACCTGTTGACATACCTGAGAAATGACTGGACAAATGACACAGGTAAATCGCTGGATAATCGATCTTAATATTTTAGTCTTGATTAACAAGACATCTGACATTTTTCATTTGAAAAGTAGTCTAAGGGAGGTAATCGAATTTTACCGGAGAAACTTTTTAAAATTGTCAACACACGTAAGCTAATTTTTTTTGTTAGCAAGCTGTCACTTGTACAATTATGCTCTAGTTTATATAAAAGGTTTTATTTTAATCAAGGTAACTGGAGGTGAAATCGTTTAGGTTATCATTTGATGTAATAAGTGTGTAAGACTGTAGCCTATAATTCTATTCGCACTCTCGCTACATGCAGTGGCGGAGCCAAGAAGGGGGATGGCCTTCTCTGAGGCAGTGAGGATGCCTAGTGGCTCTTGCTCTGTTTTTACTATTTTAACTATTATTGTCACCTCTTTTCTTAGAGACAAATTAGACATCCTGAACAGTTAAAATTGAGCTCTACACACGTATTAGTTACGCAAGCAAATATTTAGACAACTAAATCCCTTTGACTGTTAGCTTGAAGTTGATTCAGTATATCAATTATTTAATATGCTATATAAAAATAACAAATTATGTTACATAAATTACTACAATTGATGTTTACTATGTATATAGCACTTTATCAACAGCTGAGATAATACCCGTCGAACATTGGGACATATTTTTTTGTGACACCTGATATATGGCAATATATGGAGCCCATTAATGGAAAAAATAACTAATATCTGATCTATGTCTAGACCATATAGTAGGCTTATAATAGCAATGTGTCTCCATCTCTGTGCTAATTGAGGTGTATTCAGTTGCCAGAAGGCAGATATCTAGTTCATAAATCGTATGGGTAGAAAAGATATTTGGAAACCTTGTTTTTAATTGATATATATTATTTATTCTAGGTTATTTTAATGGTAATTACAAAACAGGAATGGAAGATTTATCAGTAGTAAAGATGCCAGAGTTCAGAATTTGAAAGTGTTAAAATGCCTTTGCTCTCTAATAATTCACATTAAGAATTACCGGTATTACGGTAGGTAGGCCAGTATTTTTAGTCAATATGAGTAATGAAACTTAATATTTTTTTAACCTATTAGACCAAATTCAGCAAAAATATGAATACATATCCAGGTAACATTAAAAAAAGCATAAACTTGTAGCCTAATTTACCTTCTTTGCTCTACTTTACTTTATAAAACTATTAAATCTTTGATTATCACTCCCTTATAACAGAAAATTTCTTTTATTGTAGATTTTGTGATCTGACAACAGATTGGTGGCAAGATGACGTTACGAAGCAGTATGCTGGCATATTGTGCCTGTACCCTTGGATTCACCATGTTATCGTCTGTGTTTTCATTCTATTATGTGAAAGTGTTTCTAAACTACTTTATGATTGAAGAATCCTGGTTCCAGTTTGCTCAATTGTTATACCTAACATGGAACACAATTAATGATCCATTATTTGCTTATGTTCAGGATACTACAAATTTTTCATTTACGAAAACACGTAGAGAGAGTATATTATATACAGCACCCTTGTTTTCATTAAGTTTTTTAATAACATGGTTTCCCTGGGCTAAGGGTACCTGGGTAACAGGACTTCATCTAATCACAGCATTATGCTTATATGACACAATGTTTACATATATTGGCCTTGCATATTGTTGTTTGTTTACTGAAATATCGACTGACTCAAAAGTTCGTTTACAGTTAACGCAATGGTCACAAATAGCAAGATTAATTGGCTCAAGCTCAATTTTCATTTGTGAATTTACATCTGAGAGTTTAAAATCATTTTCCTCATTTCAATATACATGTATAGGCATTGGAATAATCGCAGCACTATTCATGACCTATGCTGGGCTATATGCTCACACAGAACATGACGTGAAATTGAAGAAAAACTCCTCAGATCAACATGCAATGCACGATAAATCCTTGGATAAATCAATGTGGAGACTAACTTGGCAAGTTTTGACAGACAGAAACTTTTTGTCGTTTGTGATTGCAAACTTCTGTCAATTATTTCAACGAACATTCATGGGAAATTTTGTTGCAATTATTTGTGATGAACTTATACCAGATGAATTTCTTTCACCATCATGGAGAAAAGTATTTTATGGCAGCTTTAACTTTCTTAATACAGTAAGTTTAGTTATATAACTCAGCAAGTTAGATGATTGCTTACCTAGGAGCCCATAATGTTATCCCTGCATAGCAAAGGAGCAGTAAAGTAAAATCTAACACTCCATTATCATTCATTTCGACCTATTTATAAAGATTTATATTTGGCATGCACAATTTGGTTTGTCATGTAGAACATGAGCGAGAACATACTACTAGTTCAAAGCTTGCTGACTCCATATCTGGCCTGAGGAAGGCCTAAATCGTAGTTTGAGTGCTGACTCCATATCTGGCCTGAGGAGGGCCTAAATTGTAGATTGAGTGCTGACTCCATATCTGGCCTGAGGACGGCCTTATTGTATTATATTTTCATGTGTTTGAAAAGAAATCTTGGATATAAAACATTGCTGTTGCTAACAGACAAAACTGTGGAATGCAACTGTCAAATTTATCATATTTTATTTGTAGCTGCTAGTGATAGTGGGTGTACCATTGATCCAGTCTATAGGCTATGCTTCAGTTATAAAATGGAGTTTTATATGGAAGATAGGAGCTGGTATATTTATGTTATTCCTGGGAAAAGAATACCTCAGTATTATGATGCTCTACATTCTTTTTGATCAGTGAGTAAACTCTCCTTATTATAATGCCACTTACATACTGAAGGTCATTGTTGACTATTGGAAACTGTCGTAAAGATATTTCAACTGACAACTGAAATGGTAGAGTAGCTTTATGTATAAAAGTTGATTTTTGCGATTAATTTCAGTGTATGAGACTTCTGTTAGGTGTCACACTCATTGTATACTACACAGTAGAACATAGAAATTTCATTTCATTTGTCTGTAAGGTTTTCGAAACAGTAACAAAAAATATGTCTGCTTTTAGACACCTACCGTGATCGAAAATTGAAAAAGTTTTGGTTGAAATGGCTAGACTGTCATTGCCCAACTCTAAAAGGTGCAAAAAAAGAGCCGTGTAAATTCAGCGAAAAATTGGAATCATAAGCATATATCTGATTTCTTCTACAGAATATTTGCTGGTGCTGCATTTGCTTTATTTGGCCTTCCACTATCTGATATAGCAGACCATGATAAAAATAAATATAAAAGAAGGTATGTCATCCATTTGATTTCTCTTTAAAAAGTGTTCTCATTTGGGACCAATCCATTTTCTATAATAAATTCCAGTTAACCGTGCTGTGAATGTGTATGGTAATTCTTGGCAAATGTTTTACTAAAAGATTTGGCAAAGGATATAATGATAAAGTAGGAATTACAAGAACCTAGGCATTGTTACACTTATAGATGTTCCTTTATCAGAGGTTTGACCAAGGATCAGCTGATATAGAGCATCCTTGAGAACTGAAGTTGCCATGTTGTTTTGATTTGATTATTGTCCATAAAAGTTGTTACACTTTTGTTCTGTTTCTTTGATACATAGAGGTTCAGCTAGTATATAGTATCCTTTAGGACTGAAGAAACATATAATTTTACTTTCATTTTGTCTTCTATTTCAGTCATCCCATCAGCTCTATTATTTATGGCACAAATGCCTTAGTAACAAAACCAGCCCAATCTTTAAGCCCTATGTTGACTGTGGCTATACTGAATCGCTATGGATATAAGGAACATACAGCTGGAACTCTACCTGAAGAAGGTGCTCTAATGTTAAAAGATGCAATATTTGTGTTAATGTGTATATACTCTATAACTTTAGGTATAATACAGATATTGAGTTGGTCCATGTTTGTTATCAGGCCTAAAAGTAAGAAAGAGATAGAGATAGAATTAACTATATGAATGTTGATGAAGGTTGTACATTTGAGTGCTGGAAGCAACAGTAAGGGTTTTTTTTGTATCCGGTTCACTTAACGACTAAGAAATAGAGACTAGAATTAACTATATGAATTTTAAGGCAGATTTATAGTTTAGTCCTGTAAACAACAGCAACAATAAGGGATTGTAAAGAGGTTTTCAGTATCTGGCTCACTTAACACTTAAGAAATAGAGACTAGAATTAATTATATGAATTTTAAGGCAGATTTATAGTTTAGTCCTGTAAACAACAGCAACAATAAGGGATTGTGAAGAGGTTTTTAGTGTCCAGTTCACTTAAGAACTAAGAAATAGAGACTAGAATTAACTATATGAATTTTAAGGCAGATTTATAGTTTAGTCCTGTAAACAACAGCAACAATAAGGGATTGTGAAGAGGTTTTTAGTATCCAATTCACTTAAAACTTTAGAAATAGACAGATAATTAACCATATGAATTTTAAGGCAGGTGTATAGTTTAGTCCTGTAAACAATAGTAAGAGATTGAAAAGTATCAGGTTCACTTAACTCTTACTCTCTTTTGGAGAGTAACACAACTTACTCAACGAATCAAATGCTCAGCAAGCTATGATAACCACAAGGGGATTGAATGGAAGTGAACTAGTCTTTTTTTAACATTCATCCCATGCCAATTCATAATTTTTAACATGTGCATTTTCATGGTTGTACTACAATTTTTTAACATTTTTATTGTTTTTGACTTTTTGTTATATTTTTGGGAGATATATGGATTTGTTAAAGATTTCTTTACATTTAATAAAATATTATTTAATAAATTATTAATTTCTTGGCATGAAAAGGTAAGTTTTTTTTTATGTTTATGAAGGTGTATTGGGACAATTAAATATTCTATGGGCCCATAAGCCTGCTTCCTCCCATTTTATCTCAGCCAAAATCTGCCAGTTATGCAAGGAAAGTAACTTTGTAATCTTCACAAGTTAAAAATCAGACAAAAAAATTTGTGTAAAGTGGCCCCCACAAAAAGATAGTGACCTCTGCTCTATGCTTTTGTCAGATGTTGATCACTTATTTATTATTACAAGCAGCTGTCAGAGGACCAGGCCTAGATTTATACAGTTCTGCACCGGTGGTACACCCTTTACACTGTTTGCTGAGATGAGCAGAGAAGATCAGAGCGATTGTCACTTTTTTAGAAATAAAATGGATAAATGGTCTTAATTGCACCGTTTTAAGCCAAATCCATTACAGGAAAACTCTAGTTAATAACTTTAACAAATATATTATATTCAAATAGCAAATACTGTAAAATAAAAATGACAAAACTTAACAAATAGTCATATAAATAGCTAGGCTAATGTAACAAATATTCATATTACATTCTTAAAGCATACACAATATTGTACTGAAATAACTATAAATAGAAAATTACAATAACAAAATATTTTCGCTGTTAGAATGGTGTCTAGTATATCAATTGTAGAGAGATATAGATATACCACTGTTAAAATAGTGCTCAATACATCAATTGTAGAGCGATGTAGATATACCACTGTTAAAATAGTGCTCAATACATCAATTGTAGAGCGATGTAGATATACCAATGTTAAAATAGTGCTCAATACATCAATTGTAGAGCGATGTAGATATACCACTGTTAAAATAGTGCTCAATACATCAATTGTAGAGTGATATAGAAATACCACTGTTAGAATGGTGTCTAGTATATCAATTGTAGAGAGATATAGATATACCACTGTTAAAATAGTGTTCAATACATCAATTGTAGAGCGATGTAGATATACCACTGTTAAAATAGTGCTCAATACATCAATTGTAGAGCGATACAGAAAATATTAAAACAGAACCTAAAACATGGCGTTACTCAGAGTAAGAATTATTAGAACAACCTGAAACATGTTGTTACTCCATGTTTCAGCTTCTATTTCAATATTTCTAAATAGAAAATTAGGCATACATTTCATTATACTTTTCCAAGCATACCAAATATTATAAGTCAATTTAAATAGAAAATTAGTTATACAATATATTACACTTCTCAAATTTCAATACACACTTCTTTTAGCGAACAAATACTGTAATTAAGCCCACACAAATAAACTTGATATAAACTGTATAACTAGGGCCAAATGCAACACTAAGAGACAGGGGGGGGGGGGGGGGAACTTTCGATTATGTGGACTTGGGGGACCATTCCAAAAATTTGAATTATGGTATTTAATGTGCTGTGCCCTCTTCTTTGTAAGTTTTTTTTGGGGTGGAAAAAGCTGTTCATTACACAAAAATTTATATGGCCGATTAAAAAAGATTTATGATAATATGGATTATATATAGAGATAATTACTGTCTTGCTGTAAAGAAGTAGTTTGGTCCAATTTCACAAAAAACCTTTTAGCATTCCAATTATTCCTTTCAATTAAAATCACTTAAATATTATTTAAGCTTGAATGGATTGTAAATATGTTTCCTAATAAATGGCTACTTTAGTTTAGTTCCACTTTAACTATGCATTTTATGAAGTCACAATCGAAAAGGTTCTCATATATCGATAGCAGCTTTTGCTATTGTGATGTCATAAAACACTTAGTTTTAGTGGAATTGTAAGAACCACAGACGTCTGACCGAAAATTGGAAACCCTTTAATGATCCATTTTTTCATTAATAAAGTATTTAAGAAGCTAAGTGATGTTGACGAAAAAAAACGCATGAAATAAAATCAAAAATTCTAAACATACATACAATAACATTACTAAAATATTTCTATCTATTTGAGAGATGATTCATTTGTACAAATTTTACTTATTCACAATGTTTAGCATAAAAAATATTCTGATTTCATCACAACCATTAATAATATAGTAGGCTTGTTCAATCAAAATTTACTGTTCTATTAGATAATGAAAGCACCCATTTTGAGGGATTCGAGAGATTTTCTCGCCTTTGCAGTTTGTATTATGTATATTGTGTAAACTTATAATAGCTTCTGTTTCCATCATTCTGATTTTCCATCTGACATTTTTGGATTCAGAATCGACGAGAAATGGGATCACTATTAACCTGCTTTGAATGGTTTTAGCGTTATTTTTTGCTGCAAATGCAAGAATCTGATATTGGGTGGGAACCGCAGAAGAAGCATCTTCCAAACATCCACTGAACAACAAGGGCAAGAAAACCTCTTGAGAATCCTATTAGCATTTGTGACTAGCCATTACAAAAGTAGACACATGTAACCTGGTACAAATGGTGCACAAAGGATAGCAGCAAATACACTTTCCTGTGTGTCTTGCCCGTGCCATGAGAATGGAATTTGCGATGGAAAGTCACAATGGTTTTATTGCCAGTTACCGCTTACTTCAGGCTAACTAACAAAGAGCATTAATAAGACGGTCATGCACCAAAAATCAATTTTCACATTTCTTTAAGCATTGAAGACTGGTTTATGATTAACTGGATCTATAAGTGTAAGATTCTGAGAAACATTCCAATTAAAATAATTGATCTAAGCACCAGTAAAGCCATATCTATTAGTTCAACTATGTATAAGAAGAAAAAGTCAAACGATAAAACTTATAAAAAGACTAGTATTGCTCTCTTTCAATCCTTCAGTTCCAAAAAAAAGCTTTTGAAACAAAAATATGCAAATAGCAAGAAAAATATAGTAGGCTTAAAATTCAGATAGAAAGTAGTATAACAGAATTTAAAAAAAGACATAAAACCAGCTCTCTTTTTTGATATGGGACATCTTATTGTAGGTTTTTAAGTTTGCTGTATTTACCAATAATTAATAAATACTTATATCATTAGCAAATTTTGAACAAAAGCCTGATTTAAATACAGCTGTAGATATAATGATTGATTTATTTTTTGTGTATCTGATTGAGAGACTTGGTGAAAAATTGCTGTACAATTTTTACATTTGCCAAAAATTAAAATACTTATATCATTAGCCAATTTTGAACAAAAGCTTGATTTAAATACAGCTGTAGATATAATTAATGAGACTGTGTATCTGATAAATTGAAATGGTAAAAATCCTTTTTGGAATCATGTTAGATCAAGAAATAGTGAACTAATCCACAGACACAGAAAATAAACTGAAGAAGATATATAGAGTTGTATTATATCAGATTCTATGAAAAAGGAATGTTGACATTTCATTGTAAGGTTTTAGGTTTACTCTGTAATTTACATATTACCAATAATGAAAATACAAATATCATTAGCTTATTTCAAGATAAAGCCAACCTGATTAAAATACAGCTCTAGATATTATGATTGATATATTTTCAGTGCGTCTGAATGGTGAAAAGCCTTCTGTGAATCATTTTAGATCAAGAATAAGTGAATTAATCCATAGAAAAAAACTTATATTTAGAGATGTTATTATCTTTTTGTAAATTATTACGTTTTCTTCACAATTTTGAAAAATCAAAATACCGCTCTAAATATTGAAATACGAAGATGTCAAACAAATAAATATATTGAATGTTGAAGATATGAAAACATATAAAAAATAATATCAAGAAATTAAAAGTGGTTTATTTTATTATCATTATGTTCTATACTGTCCTTTCTCCAACGCCCTGATTCACTGATTTCAGAATGAACAACTAATAATAATTCCTTATTCACATCATCTAGCTGAGATTTCAGAAAGTCTTTTAGTTCCTCCTCAGTTCCAATTGTCTCTGGTGATTCTAATTTCGAATCTAAATTGCAATATAAGCCCTGTAATTTCCTGATAGCAATCCAATGTTTCCTATGAAGAGGAATTCGCACAAATCCTAGTCTATAGTCTGTTGGAATATTCAATATAAATCCCACAATATTCTCAAATATCAGAGAATTGATACTCCTGAAAAATAAAAGCACATGTGAGGGATTTTAGGATATTCATTGTTTAACATTGACTTGTATTGTCTACCCACATTTAGAAGTGTATTTCAGCATCAATTAAGACAACTTTGATAGAGTCAAATTCGCACTGAACAAGGTTTTAATGTCCGATCATGGATGACAAGTTCAGTAACCTTCAGAAAAAATGGAACAAAACATTCAGATCTAAATTTAATCAGATTGAGCTAAACCAGCCTATTATATATTTATCAAACGTTTATCACAAGCAAAGATCTGCCTCTATAAAAACCTAGAATGTGACTCAAGTTACAATAGACTTACTTTCTTTTATCAAACCAAACTGTTTCACAACCTTTTCTTTGAACGGCAGACATAATAACATTAACATCGTAATTACCCAGACCTAGAAAACTCCGATGGGGATTAATAAAACTATCTGGTGATAACCTGCAATTACAAATTTACATAACATTCCAAAGACATTTAGAAGCAGAGAACACAAGGGTAGCAAATTGGATTTTTGTCTGTTGATTAGGTGCCATAGGTTCAATCTCTCCTGTGCCAGTGCTTCCAAGAGTCAGCCTAATGTTTCCATTCCCCCCTAATACAATGAAATACATTATGGTATAAACTAATCACTTCTATTATAACAAAGCACATAACATTTCAACATAATTTACATCCTGCAGTCCTGATTAAAGTAAAGTAAGCCTAAGATCAAATTTTGTCAGGTTATAACAACCTACAGTGCGAAATTTGGAGAAAATGAAACCTATCGCACACTTTGACACCTGTATGTTTTACCAACAAAAACAAAAGTTTGAACTCCAATGCTAAAAAACATACAACTTGAACTGAGATGTGGCAGGAGTACCTTGTACGCTTGATGCAATTTAGAAGCACCTTGGTTATCAAATCAGATAATCTTCAGCACCTGTGGGTTATTGACTCAGACACCCTTCAGAGACACTCAGTCAACATTACTGATATCATTTGTTTTATTATCTTACCTGATGCAGATATCATCTAAATCCTTCTTAGTGAATCTATCTGAAGGATTTTTATCTTGAAATAAATTATTCAATACATGTAAAGCACATAATTCTTTCTGTTGTCTCTCATGATATGGAGCATCCTCATCTGTGTTTTTCTCACTCTCCATATTGACTCTTTGACATCGGCTACCATATATACCCATACACTTTCCTGGTCCTTCTTCACTATCACTGACAGAAAGTGAAGGACTTCTACAAAACTTTATTCTCATCTGTATAAAATGTTATAATCTAGATGCCGATAGCCATTTGCATGTCAGCTTGCTGAATCTCAATGTCAAGACCTGAAATGGAAAACAATATTTACACCTCACCTTTTGTAGCTTGTTAGCTTTTCCGTATATATTTCTAAGACAAATTCTCTCATAACTGCAGACCCTGTCTATCAAGCAGTTCTTGGACAAACCTTTCTGCATGCATATTTGCCTGATATTATAAAGAAATTCTATTATGATTATTTCTGTATCATTTAAAGCTGGTTTAATTTAAGATCCTACCCCACCCTATTTAATCCTTGTCCTTTAAATTTATGTCAGTTATCAAATGACTAAGCTTTAATCTAGTACTGCTGGTTTACGACTTGCAAATGCAAATGTCAAAATGTCATTTAATGCGCCCCACCCCCATCATTTACTGTATCGTTTATGTCACTTGCTTACACAAGATGACAACACAATTCTGTAATTTTGCAGAGCGTGCAACATTTTTAAAAGAGACACAGTACAAGAAAACTTACTGAGATATAAATGTCAAAAATCTGAACTTTGCTGTATGCATACAAATACTGTAAATGATGTGCGTTTTATTTGCTAATTTTTATTTCTAACCGGAAGTAAACTTATAATTTAATTACTAGCCGAGCAGCAAGTTTCTGAAATAACAAAATTGTCGGAAATGTTTCAAATCTGTCAAATTACGCACGGAAATAAAACTCTAGACTAGGAAAAGTGTTTTGTCCGTATAATTATATTTGATTTTTAAAACATAATCATATTTTTTTTCTATTTTTAGAACAATTTCCCTCGGTCCTAAATCCATTTAATGCGAGCAACTTCCGGTATCGTGCCATGATGACATGTTCATGCAACGTAAACAACAGAAGTAATTTAAAGTCCACCAGATAATTCAGCATAGTTACCGAAGGTAAGTTTCGATGGTGTTGCATCAGCTAGATAGTGTTTGCATCAGAAAGGTCAATGTTTGTGAAATGTTATAAAGTTATCTATATAGCAAGCTACGACCGAAAATTATCCATATTGTTGTTTGTAATCTTGCTGCAAACTTGGAAATTGGTAGTTCATTTCTATGGTTGATTTGTCGCTGTATTCTTTTATGACAAATACTTTTGAACGAGGTGTGACATAGTGAAATAAGGCAGTTAACATGTGATTGAAATGCATGTTATAATGATGTCCTAAGCAAAGGTATAGCTTTTTGAAAAAATATTTTTGAGCAAGCCAAGAGTTCTAATAAATATTTTAGCTTCATTACATAATCTATGGCAATAACTTAATCACGGAGAATAGGTTTATATATGAGCATTACTTCCATGCTCTTGTTATTCTGATGCTATTGTTACTTAAGAGGATCTCAGTTGATGAGATCTGCACATTCAGGATTTATGGAATCAACTGGACGTTCATTAAAAAATTTGTGATCTTAATGTATCAAAAGCCGTTCAATGGAAAAGTTCATTTAAAGTTATAAATCTGATGTTTGAGCCCTAATTGTTTAGATATGATTGAATATAACCTTTGGTGTCTAAATGACTTGGATTTAACAGTCATATAAATAGTGTTTCTATAAATTATTTTTCAGAGAAGAGAGGTCAGTCAGAAAGCCCTTCCAAAAAATGATCACAAGAATATGAATTCATAGTTTTATTTTTAATTCCACTTGCACCATTTTAAGAAAGAGTTGTATTATCATCTTGCACTAACACATTTTATTCATTTTTTGAAAATTTTTATTGGAATCACTTGTTATAAATTAAATTAATTTTTAACGAATATAAACTCACAAATTATTTTGGCACAAATTGTGCATCATTTGGCAATAATTGAAAATGGCTGCGGCTATGGATTTTGAGGGGTTTTCCAGCCCAGAAATGGAAAATGGAGGAGATAATCTATTTAGTCCTGATAATGATGAAATTGATATGGAAATGACTTCTATGCTGTCAAAGGTAAGGTTGTATATTTCATATATTTGTATTAAATTGTAAAGGCCAAATTATAAGATTATGTCAAGACAGAATAATACAAGCCCGACTCGTTCTGAATTGACAATGCTTTGTAAATGTACGTATATGTATTTCACAGAAGCAAATATGGCTAGAATCAAAATATTAAAAATATATGTGTTCAACAAAGATTGATGATTATCGATCAAATTTTACCACACTGTCATATTTGGTTAATGTTTGTTTCATTTGTTCATTGGAATACTTGTACTGGTGCTTATGCTTAATACCAGTTTTTATAAAAAGAATTATTTTTGAACCAGTTCAACCTATCGACCTTATAAATTCAATCTTGCTTTTAAATTTAGAGTTTAAATAAGCAACATAAAAAGGTTATTTCATGCAATACATTTTCAGCATTCAATGGTTAGTCCCAACAATGAAGAGTATGATTATCTAACAGAAATAATTAAAACTAGAACAGATGAAGGTCAGGGAGAAACTATATATGAAGTAGGAACTGGAGGTGAGTTATTTAATATTATGTAATGAATGATAATTAATAATATACCTGATGTAATATCATAGTCATTATCATTAGTTATAGTTATTATATCTAAATCTTTTGTGACTTGGTATATTGGAGACTGATCATAATTTTAATCTTTTTAATAATGCCCTGGGATGATTGCTAATTGATCACAAATTTTGTGAATCATATTACAAATATTTTGTAAATTATACTCATGTTTCTTGAGTCTAAAGATGACAAAATTTAAACTTTTTTCAATCCTATTTGCAAGAAGACTGAAAAATGCAATTTTGTCAATTAAACATTTCATGAATGCAATTAGACAGTATGTTCACACAGAGTAAAGGGTGCTAAACGTAGGGATATTCAGAAATCTTTTTCTAGACCATGTATGTGTATTGTAATCTGGTTGGAAAATTTCTAAAAATCAGTTTGAACCCTGAGCTGAATCAGGTCAGTTGTCTGAAGATCACACTGCATGGAACTCTGAGTAATCAAATGTTTACCTGTTCTGTTTTAATATGGCTATATTTAAGTTATATTCTATATATTTATTATTAAAGAGGGAGATAAACCAGGGTTAAAAGAAGATGATATGAAAGCCTCAGTAGCTACTTTAACCAGTATTTGTGAGTCTTTAGACTTGCAGTGTGTTTTACTGAGAGAAAGAGCTGTCGAGGAAGGGAAAGTCTGTGAATATTTACTCCGTCAAAAATTAGAGTCTTCAGATTTTATGGAAATCAGGTATGTATTGAAATTACCAAAGTCATCTGTTTAAACATTCATGCCACTTTCTGAATGGGTTACCAGCTTTAGGCAAATTCATATAAACTAACCCTGTGCCAGTGCCTTCAGTTGTATAGTAACTTGTTACCTTTCAACCACCCTAATCTCTTTCCTGACCAGGAACACTTGTGGACAGCATTGGACTAGCTTGTGAATTCATTGACTTAATAAAATTTTGTATCTGATATTCTTTGCTTCTGATAGAGTCAAATTTTGTTGATTTAGCCATGTTTACCTGTTTTTATATGTTTACCTGTGTGGGCATAGTCACATGTTAACCTGGTAGATAAGATTTACCTATATGGGCCTAGTCACATGTAAACCTGGTAGATGAGATTTACCTGTGTGGGCCTAGTCACATGTTGATAAAACCCACACATTGAGACATCTGAAGAATATTAATGAGTTGACAGTGTAATAGAATATAATAATGAAATGTCCAGCTGTTTAGTTATTATCTGTTAAATCACCTGTATTTTATACCACCTGTGGTTTATTTCTCATTATTGTTAATATCGTTTTTATATTGATTATGCTAACATCCTAATGTCTACTGTCTACTATGTTCCAGTATTAGATATTATCTCTACAATAGTATTAACTGGAGTATTGTATATCATATTCTTACATATTTTTTGATAACACCTTCTTCATTGATTATTATTTTCAATCCCTCTCATACATTTAAATTATTTTTAAGATTAATCTAGATAAGCCCATGAATTATATGATGGTTATTTTGTGAGTCTTGCCTGATAGAAGTAGAAAATGATCAGATACGATAAAAATGACACATATATTTCTATATTAAACTCAGTCAGTTTGAGGAATTTCACATGTTAACAATTAACTGAGCTAAAATTCAAATTAAAAAAGTAATGTTTTAGACTGACCTAGATTAATTATTTAATTGATAAGCTGAAAAATAGCCTAGGGTTATAGCCCCGTCCATGAACAAAGTCATTGACCTATGAACTACAAAAAAAATACTTATTAGCCTTATGAACTCTTTAAAATGAATGCAGAGTTATGCATGCTGTACCAGTTCAATTCTTAACTTATATAATAACTCATTGAAATATGTCGATTTTATTCCATTAGCCCTACCGGTATATAGGCTGTAAATCCATTACCCTGATCAGGTTTAGAAATTTCATTTACAAACTATAGAAATTCATTTCATTAATCCAAAAAGTTTAGAAAATTATCCTGAAAATTCATTTTCATTTCATTAGGACACAAAAGCTTGCAAAACAGAAAATCTTTTCATAAACTCCACTTCATTGCATTAACCTAACATTAACGTCTCAGGTTTAGCTTGTAAAAGTCAGTATGTACAAGGGCACCATTTCATTCCTTTAAACTTAATGATGTTCATATTGTTTTTATAGAGTGGCAGTGGTAGGAAATGTAGATGCAGGAAAGAGTACCCTACTCGGTGTTTTAACTCATGGTGATTTAGACAATGGTAGAGGAATTGCCAGACAGAAACTGTTCCGTCACAAACATGAAATGGAAACAGGAAGAACAAGCAGTGTAGGAAATGATATTTTAGGATTTGATTCTACAGGAAATGTTGTGAATAAACCAGACCACGGCCATCTTGATTGGATTAAAATCTGCGAGGCTTCAGCTAAGGTAGGTTCATGAACTAATTTAAAACTAGAATCGTTCAGTCAACAAATACACTGGAGCACTGTTGATATTTTTTTGATCAGATTGGTAAGAGCATCCAATGCAATATACATACTGGCTGTGTTTTAAGGTGCACCCTTTTAAAGGGATGTTACTTATTGACAGGTATATATACATACTGTGACCTCAGATTTTTTGTTTCTCCGAAGATTGACCCATGTGCGTGATTTTATGGTAGAGGGTCAGGTATAGCTTTTGTCATTTTACATTTATTTGATTAAAACAATAAGAATCTGAAAAAAGAAAGGATAGTATCTTGTATTAATCTAGACCTGTATTTAAGAATTTTGTGTTTATATTTTTTAGGTTGTTACATTTATAGATTTAGCAGGACATGAGAAATATTTAAAAACAACTGTATTTGGAATGACAGGGCATGCTCCAGATTTTGCCATGTTAATGGTAAGTAACACTACACTACACTTTTGTGTACTAGGAAAGAGAATTATGTTTTTTGTGTATGACCAATTGTGTTCAGCAGAATCACATTTGTGGTGTGTCAGAATTGGAAATTTAGACCAATGTTTAGTATCTAATTTTTCCCAATGCACCATAAAATATCAATTTTTTTGTTTGTTTTATAGATAGGAGCTAATGCTGGTATTATTGGTATGACTAAAGAACATCTGGGATTAGCGTTAGCTCTGAATGTACCTGTATTTGTGGTGGTGACTAAAATTGATATGTGTCCACCCAATGTTCTTCAAGATACTCTGAAACTCTTACAAAGAATATTAAAGTCTCAAGGATGTCGTAAAATACCAGTCATGGTACAGACTAAAGATGATGTCATCTGTTCAGCAACCAACTTTACTTCAGAAAGGTAGGTTTGGAAAACAAACTTACATTCTTGGAAAACTCTTTAACACTCTTCCTTTTGATCAAATAATTGAATTGCTCTTTTTGTTCATGGTCTTATAACAATTTGTTCTGGTTCTACTTTTCAAAGTTTTGAATCACTTAATCAGTGTCAGTTGATTTGATAAGAAAAAATGCTGTTATTAGCAGAAAATGTTGAATTAAATGGTATACCAAGCTTTATTGCTTTGGCATAACTCCTTCCAACATACATACAAAACTGTTATTTCTCTTACTTGGACTTGTGCTGTGCGTCAAATTGAAAGTACAATTGAAAGAACTTTGATTTGATATTATAGTTTAAATTGTAAAAGATGATAACTCATTGGAAAACCATTGTTAATGATGATGATAATGTTAAAATTTCAATTTGTTAATCTTCATTTCAGAATGTGTCCAATATTCCAAGTATCAAATGTTACTGGAGAAAATTTAGAATTATTAAAAATGTTCCTTAATTTATTATCAACACGAGTGAAATGTAATTTATCAAAACCTGCTGAATTTCAAATAGACGACACATTCTCAGTTCCTGTAAGTTTATAATGTTCTATTACCTCCCTTTAATTCTGTAGAATCTGATAAAAATTGTGAAAATTCCATACTACTAATACTAAGACTAGGTTAATGTCTGTTTCAAATCCTCTTTGGATTGTTTAATATTTTACTACTGAAAGCTAGTAGAAAGCATATCAAAATAATTTAATCACGATTCTGTTAAAATGGTATCGCGCTACGCAGATTTATACTGTGTACACCAGTTTTTTCTGTTTATACATAGATAAACTGTAAAAATGTTCAGGTCATTCCTTAATTATATCATGGTTGCTTTGATGAGAATCTGGAATTGTCTGAAACATAAACTAAACATGTCCCTTAGTATATTATAAATCTTTTAGTTTTGTCATGTGATATGTTTTATATTATAGGGAGTAGGAACTGTTGTATCAGGAACTCTATTACAAGGAAATATCAGACTCAATGATAACTTATTACTGGGACCTGATGCTCTAGGACAGTTTCAACCAATGGTTATCAAGAGTATACATCGGAAACGTATGCCAGTTAAGGAGGTCAGGGGAGGACAAACTGCTTCATTTGCCTTGAAAAAGGTGAGTCATCAAATTCAATATTAAACAAAAATTATTTTCAATAGCCCATAGTTTAATTAAATTAGATATTGAGCAATAGCTGTCAAAATACTAAAATAACTTGTATCCATAGCCTATGTATGGTTTAGTTAATTGTATGTTTAGCATGGCATGACAATTATTGAAGCCATTTCATCTGCAAATATAATATTTTCTTAATTTCTAAAGGGGATGAATTTTTCTGGATTGATTTCTAATTGTTTGGCCTCTAGTATGTATTTGATTTATGTCCTTACTTTGATGGCCGTGTTCCTTATATCTGTGAAAATCAAATTCAAAGTGTATAAAGCTATTTAATTCTGTCGTATTATGGTAGTAATAAAGCATAGAATATATTTTGTATGTTAACTGACCTAGAGTGTTATAATCATATAAAAACTGTGAAAGCCAACAGTAAAATTTTATTATCTAATGCCTCTAGGCTTACTGATTACAATAAACTCCTTATAATAGAGATTAATGACCCTCTTTATCACCTTCTACTTTAATTTTATATGTCTTATATAATACAATGGTAATTAAAATACTATTGTTAACATTGGTCTTTATATTGCCCACGTCTCACTGTTTGGACTTGCAGATTTTCTTAAAAACTTCCATAGAATCCACATTCTTGACAAAATTTTTCACAAAAGAAAAATATTTGATTAAATGACACTTTGATTCTTAAGTTTGTATGTTGTTTATGAATTTAGCTAGAAGTTATTTATGAGTATCATTCACTGTATATTATATGTGCCTATCTTCTTTAGAACGATCATTTTTTTTTTATTCTATTTCACTTAAAAATGATAATTCAATATTTCACAGATAAAAAGATCTGCCATTAGAAAAGGAATGGTGATGGTCTCTCCAAAGTTAGAACCTAAAGCCTGTTGGGAATTCGAAGGAGAAATATTAGTTTTACATCATCCTACTACTATCAGTGTTCGCTACCAGGCCATGGGTAAGTATATCCTGTTTATTTCTATATAATAGATATTCTCCAGCTAACAACTGAAAATACTAGTAACCATTTCTTGAACCACTGGCTCAGTGAAAAAGATGCTTGGTGGCTAACCTGAAAGTTCAAATCCAGCATGCGTCAGAATAATACCTTTTGATTTAAAACACAGTATCACCCTCTCAATGATACAGGTCAGAGTGGCTGACATGGAAAAATCATTCTGATAAGACAATAAACAGAGGCCTTGTGTAGAGATTGAGATTGAAAAACAAAAGGCTAATGCTATTGTCTAATCAAAATTTTCATCCGTGCATTCTACATAGCATTGCCCGTCCCTACCGAACAGGTTCAGTATAGGAGGACATCAAAATTCAATTTATTTTCTTTTTGATTGCAGTTCATGTGGGAAGTGTGCGGCAGACTGCAACCATTTTAAATATGACAGAGGAACATCTACGTACTGGAGATAAAGCTCATGTCCGTTTCCGATTTATTAAAAATCCAGAATATATCAAACCAGATATGAAAATGGTATTCAGAGAGGGCAGAACAAAAGCTGTTGGAACCATAGTCAAACTTCATCCCCACGTTTGTGCCGTAGCTCAAAATACACGGCAGCAGCGAGCAGCTAAAAAGGCACAGGAACACAAGCACCACGTGAACCCTCAAAATGAGCCTCAGAAACCTAGTAAGAGAAATCGAAGAATACGAAAGAGCTATCAACCACCTACTCTACCAAACGAAGTAACAACCAATGGCACCACTGGAACTAATGGTGAAGTGGCGTCTAATTCTGCGACAAATATGTCCGTCACGTGAAACGTTCAGTTTTAGTCTATAACTTAATTTAATGCATCATATATAAACATATTTTCAGCCTTCCATCTTTGAGAAATACATGTATTCTATCAACTGAGTGCCAGACTTAAAATAATCTGTGATCTATTCACATTTCATAATGTTTTCCATTTGTACGATCTTTTGTAGCTTGTGTAGCAATTGTGTGCAATTTGTAAATCTTTGGATATAAACTGAATAAGGTACGAATAAGGCTCAGGGTAGGATAAGTGTCTACTTCAGATGAGTGCAATCAGAATTTGAGAATCTTAGGTTATAGATTAAAAAAGGACAAAAAGACATGTGTTAGGATAAGCTTTTGCATTTGAAATCATTACAACTATCTCTTTAAAGTTTAATTCAAGTAAAAATACTCTAAAATGCAGGTAAAATAAAAGAAAAGGAAATTAAAATTATAAATTATGTTTTTTAAGGTTTTGCTTTCAAAATCATACCAAATAGATCTTTTAAGGTTTATTATGTGAAAGGAAAAAAAAAAGTCAAATTGAAAAAAAAAGAATTAATATAAGAAATTATGTTTGCATTTATAACGTGTAAGTCATGCTAGAAATTTTGTACTTGATTTGTCGACGTTTTTTCACAAGGAATTTTTATCTAAAAATAAAAGACAAAAAAAGTAAATTTTTAACCCAATTTTTATGTGTATGGTCTATATTAAGTTTTCTGTCCTGTTTTGTTAGTTATAAAGTTACAAAGATGATGTCATGAAAATATTATATGCATAATGCCAAAATTTGCAAAAGTAAAATACCTAAATTTGTGAAATTGTGTATTATAGTTAAAAACTTGCTGACTCCTAGCTTTCCTCAATTTGGCAAAGGTGTAGAAAGCTTTGGAGAGACAGCATTCTTTTTGCATTAGAAATATTCTTCTCTAGCTTCAGAGGTCTATGAGATGAAAGTAAACTGCCTGATTTAATTGACTATTGTAGAAGTTTGCAAGTTTCAGAATGGGTGTAACTGCTGAAAATATTTACAAAATTTGTTTTGCTGTTTATGTCGTCTTACCGAACTGTTGAAGAATTCTTAAAGAGGTTTTTCAAGTCTTTTTATGTGGACTAGAGACACATATTTCTTATGTATACACTATGTTCTTGATCCCATTCAGCAGAAAGAAGGTGGAGCTCGATTGATGAGTTCTTCTCTCAAGGGCGTATTAGACTACTTACAGTACAATCAACATCTTCCAAGCCAGAATCTGTTCATAACTCATGAATCGAGCAACACCGGAGGCGTAGACCATAGAACAGAATGGGTTCATAAAAAAGGTACAAAAAAAGTGTCTCTGGTGCACAAGTAAGACTAGAATTAACCTAAGAAAGTTACTAGTCACAATAAATTCAAGCTGTGTGGTGTCATGTTTGAAAATAATAAACAATGTTTCTATTTAAGAAATTTATAATATAAATGATGGAAAGAAATAAAAAGATTAAAACTGATGTTATTTTTTTGTTAATTTATAGTAGACTAAAGCTAAGATTCCATATGCATCATCCGTCATAAATCGAAATGGTTGGTTTAAGAGGGTATGATTCCATATATGCAGAAACGGTATCCGTCAACAACAAAAAATCGCCGGGTGTAGAGATTTTTGACGCATCCGGACGCCTTTCCTTGCAGAGATCTTCCAAATGTGACGTATTTTGTGGGGATTCCTTGTTTTTTTTATGCGCCAAAGAATCCATCTGTCTAGAAGTCTGTGCGTCAAGAAAGATAACGCATACGTTTAACGCACATATAGAATCATATTTGACGCAGGATGGATCTGCAAAAGCCATTTTTGTCCGCATGATGCGTATATGGAATCCTAGCTTAAGATGATTGCAAGATCTTGAACCTTTTAAAAAGGTTTAGAATGGTAATATAGGGTAATTTAAAATGCCAATTTGTAGACTGGAGATTTGGGGAAACCTTTTCTTTACAAAAGCCATACAGAAATAGCACAGTTATGACAAAAATTGATCATTAGATTTTTTGAGAAACACAGTGTACTATTCAGAAAAGTAGGGCTCGTTAACTGTGAAATGGGAAAGGGAAATAACAACTGCTATACTTTAAAATTCAAATTTATTGACAACATAAAATGAGAAAAATGAAATTTGACAATAGACAATATATATGAAGCATTTCATGAAATATTTTAAAAAAAAGATGACGTGTGAGCAATTACATTAGTTAATCATTATAGAATATACATACAGGGACACAGTCAACAATTTATTTGGTCTACATGCTGAAAGAGCTCACTTTAAGCTCCTGGTAACAATACTCAGGACGAAATTTTCACTTGGTTCAATAAGTTATAAGCCATTTAGATCTATTTCCAGCAAGGCGAATTACAAAAGACATTTAGAAAATTGACTACATTGGCCTTTTGCATTTCTGATTTTGGATTTTGTACTGTTACTCAGCTTTTTGCTTGATATACATGTAGCTGAATTTAAGCTCTAACAGTTTTATAAACTGAATAATTAAATTGATATATCCCTATAATTATTTGGAATTCATTGTTAAACAAATATAAAATTTAATCTTTGGTCAATTTCTACTACTAGATTTAAATATTTGTTGGAAAAATAAAAATTTGAGCCAAAAGGTTTCAGTTTAGTTTATTTCTTTAATCCACTCAACACGTTATCAAAAATATCAGTGAATATGTCCACATGGTGTTCTTGGAACATCAGCGTTGGACGGAATCTCAGTGTTTTCTCTCCGCAGGAACCAATCAGTATTCCTGAAATTAACAGGATGCAAAATATAAATAAAATACCTAGACATACACTTTTCACAAAGTACAAACAAACGAAATAATCTTATGGCAAAATTTTTATACAATACAACAATGGTTGCAGGTTCTCCAAATCAAAATCTTTTCAAAAAATACTAAGAGTATAAACAAACAATTAATCTTATCCCAAAAATTTTGTTGCAAGTTCTCCATATCAAACCTTGTCGAAATACAAAGAATTGTAGAATTTTGGGGATCTATAAACAAATGACTAAAGATTACGCAAAATAGTGAAATATAATTAGTTAGCAAATCTGAAAGTAATTTCAAACATTCATATATTTTTGTGTACACTGATGAATGTATTCTTGAACTAAATAGCTAGAGAAGAAGCTGTATAGCAATTGAAAAGAATAGGCATAGGTGTTGCCCGTTTCATTTGATGGACAGAATTACTGATACTTAATATCCATGAATTATACGACAGTGGGAAGCCAGGTTTACGTCTGATGGGGCAAAATATCTGAGATAGCCCGAATTTCTAACCTAACTATGAGATTTCTCTTCCGGGGCTTCGAGGAGGGGCGACTGCCTCCTCTGCCCCCTTTGGCTCCACCACTGTTATACGATCTTGAGATCAAGGTAAGGTGTATCAGCCTACTGATCTTACCTTTTTGTTTCATATTATAGATAGCTTTATCTCTAGTTTCAGCATCACAGAAATCTATAGCAGCTAATGTTCCTAATCCTCGGGCATTCATTACCATACCTGGATAACGTTTCTACAAAATACATAACATGTTACACTTGATTATTACTGATATTATATTTCAAACTTGACCAACTTTCATAATTTTCTGCCCTTAAAATTATCAGACCTCTTCATACCGGCAGCTATGGGAGTGAATGACAGTCAATAATCAATATGTTTGTGGGCAGATGTTAAACAAAATTCAATCTTGAATGGTGATTTGCAGGCGTAGTGACAGAAAAGAGAAGCCCTTCAAGATCCTATCACATTAGACCTCTAATAATTTTTTTTGAGTTCAGCCTGGATAGCATTTATAGCAATGATAAAGTGGATTTTTATTCCCAAAACATTCTAAGCAGCATAAAATTGGGCTGACTGGGGTAAGCATGTGCAATGAAGTTAATCAAGCAATTTATCTGTAATTGTAGCTCTGTTAAACAGTTAAAAACTAAAGCATAAGATATACGTAGGCGTACTTCCACAGTGTGAAATATCAGGTTAATATAGCTGCTATGTTATTGTTTATAAATATATCCTTAAAGCATATGCCTTATCATAAAACTAACCCCACATTTCAAATGCAAGCAAAAAATCTCAAAGCCGTTATACAACCCAAGAATAGTAATTTACACATTCACAAGAAAACACGGTCTACAAACACATGGCTACAATAAAAATATTCAAACACGGAATGTTTCTAAGGCATTCTTTGCTAGGGAATAAAAATAATCATGCTGAAGGTACTTCTAATGTTCACAAAACTTTAAAAAAAGCAATTGTTCAATATTCCAAATGAAATCAACAATATTTAGCACTATAATGATGCAAAGATGACTTGTTTGTCTTTTATGCTTTTTGTAAAGTATTTAAGCAATAAACTAATGCTAAGCGTATTTATGATTAATTTTCCAGCCAACCTTTTCCCTGATATACGTCCATAACTGCCATAGAGTAACAGTTTAGTGCTTATATTTACATTTCCAAGACATTCTAATTTTGAAACAAAGAGTGTTTACATTGGAGACCGTCTATTTGATGCAATGACGTCAATGAATAACGACGTCATTGACTAAAATTACTACGCCTAATGTTTTGGTGATGAGTCAATGGCATTTATTGTGATATAAGCGCCACACAAATTTGCATCAGTCCAATGGATAAAACAAAAGCTAATGTAAATATTGATATATAACCATGCAATACAATTAGCGTATGACAAAATATCGATACACCAATGTATCATGCCAGTACTGCAGTTTGAAAAGCCAAACTACCCATATTCAGAAATATAAATATGAAAATGAATACATACAGTTTGGAAGCTAGAGGCTACCCTACTTTCTTTTCAAATTTATTCAATAGTCTGATTTTTTGAATCGCCAAATTTATGGGTTTTTTAGGGTATAAAAGATATTAAGAAGTGAGTAATATCATGACAAATTTCACTACTATGGAAGTGGAATATCTCAGTCGAGAACAAGTTGGATTGTCCTCTGCTAGGTGATAAGGTGCTGTGGATTTGAATCCTATTCAGAGGTTCTAAGCTAGGAACAATTCTGATGCCACAGTCAGTGCTTCCAAAAGTCCGCCTTGTGTCAGCTCTCACCCCCTAATACAAGATATCATATCAAAATTTTTGAATTTGAAAAGAAAGTAGGACATTTGGTGTAACATTCATCTACGATCTACAAACAACCATTCCAGCACATACCTGTATCCCTTCTAAACCATTTAAAAAATAATGGCCCACTCGAGTATTGACTTCAATCAAATTCTCTTCCTTCATCACCTCTAGCACGGCTTGTAATAACGGCATTCTTGCTGCATCACCAAACCATGTGTTGAAAATTCGATATCCCTGTAATGATATGCGCATGTAAAGTTAATTTATTCATGATACATACCTGCATTTCATATAATCCACTCATTAAATAACGTCCAACTCTGGCGGTGTTATTAACTAGATCTTCTTCTTGGATTACATCCACCACTGCATCTAACATGGAGAGTTTTGATGGATCTCCAGTCCAAGTAGTAAATATACGATTTCCCTAAAATATAGAAAAAAAAACAAGGTCAATATGAGAGTAATGGTAATGTTTATTGTTTATACTCACCCTGTTTCGAATATAGGATGATAGTAAAATTTGGATTTGGAAATTAATTTCTTTCTTTCATATCAAAATTGAGTTGTATTAAAAATCGATGGTTTTTTTTAATTTGTTAAAAGAAAGTTTTATCAAAGCTGAAGATAAAAGATTAATTACAGTTTAAAATTAAAACACAAATTAGAAAAAGAAAGAATCATGACAATGATGGCCATTTTTTCCGAAAACCTGACTCACCTACAATATCTCACCTCTATTAGTCCACTTCCCTAACCGCAGTCACGTGCCCTCAGCTCACCGGCCTGGCACCCTTCAATATCAACATTTCAAATCGAATGAACAATTAACATTAACCATTCCAGTTGGCAATCCTATTAGTATGACAAAACACTTTATCCAATATTTTTTAATTCTATCTTTTCTTGTTTACGCTAGTTAAATTTTATTAAAAAGAAAAAGGAAAAAATTAAAGGGAAAAATAGAGAAAATAGGCTTCAAAGCATTACCTCTGTTGGTTTGAAATCTTGTTTAAAATAGAAGCCCCCAGTCATCATTTTCTTGGCAAAGGGAACAACATCTGGAGGTTGGGGTAAATTGAAATGTTCGTGAGCCCAGAATTTTCCTGTGGAACCGCATCCTGTTTGTACTTCATCCATTAATAAAGCAGCATCATGCTAAACAATACAAAAAGAATAATCTTTTCTAGACAGTTTGCTTTAGATATAGTTACATTAAAAAGGTTTCTATGGAAGAGCTATAAGATGTTTCCTCTTAAAGACAGATATGCAGATATTCCTTTTCATTGATCATTGATATGCCATAAACAGCTGTAAGGATTTTATGTTTAAGCTTCTGTCCAAGGTTTCTGCTTAAAGTCTTGCTGCATATTTGGAAAAACCTTGATGAGACGTCTTTACTGAAAAATTACATTTAAAAATAAATTCATATGGATTAAACTAACCTCTTTAGCAATTTTCTGAAGAGTTTGGAAGAAATAAGGTGAAGCGTGATTGTCTCCCCCCTCACACTGTACAGGTTCAACAGCAATACCTGCTACTGGGTTACCAATCTTAGCCCATTTGTCCATTAATTCTCTTACCTACAATACAATGACATGTATCATACCCATATAAAGCCCTGTCAGGCCTTTTTAGGAGAATCTTGGTTGATAATAGGTTCTGAGATCAAACGCCAACCTCTAGATTTAGTAAATGGGACGCATGTTTTGGTTACCAATGGTTCAGCTGAATAATGAGTTAAGATGACAATTTTAAGATCACCATGCCTTTACACGCTGACAGATTCAAACAAATGTCATCATGTTAAGAATTCAACCCTCTAACTAACAACGCTACAGCCTGTTCACAAATGGCATTGATAGCATTGCTTATAGACTCCAAAGAGAAAAATAAAAACTCTACCCAATACAGACCTCATTGAGACATCTATCTTCCTCTTCTCGATTTTCACGGGTATTTTCTTCCAGAGGATATTTCAATCTAGGGAATGGTGCTATTGGCCAATCAGGTTGTGGAAAATCCAGCTTGTGGACCCATTTTGTATGTGTTAAAGCCAGGGCACCTGTAAAAGACCAGACATTGGCTTGGAACATTGTCTAGTAAGTGACTAGGTATAATAGAAGCATCTTTACAATGGTCACGGTATTTTGGCTTCATCATATACCTGGACTGAAATGGTCCACTTCATTATTTCAGGTCAGCGATTTGATACAACCAATAAGAGCCCTCGATTTCATGAGTAATTATTTTTTACAGTCTTTCTGTCAAAGACTCAGATTGGCTACATTCACTAGCATACAATCCAATCAAATGGCTGCATTCACAAACTTCCATGAAACAAGAAAGTGGACCATTGCATTTATTGCAAGAATATGATGACATCATACATTGTGAAGCGGATATCTCAGTGTACATTTTAATCAAATTTTTGCTGATTCCAGAAGTAATGCTATTTTCATTTGAATCAAGGATAGAGAGGTTGTCAGATCTTCATATATCTTTCCTAGAGACTAAAATAATGACGAAAGATGACTAAATTCCGTGAAATAAAAATAACACAAGATAAATATAAAATCATATTTACTAATTGTATTTCTTACCCATTGTTCGTCCGTGAAAGCCGCCATAAAATGATAAAACTGAAATCTTTGGTGTTCCTGGTTCTAAGTTGCTTAAACACGATCTCAATTCTTCTTCACTGGGCGGTCGGCCACCTCGACGATGTCTCTGTAATCAAATTTTAAAGATTGTTTTCAAACTTTTTGGGATGAGAAATAAAATTAATGGAGTATTATGTCCTGCTCTTCTGCACTTAATTGTGCTAATGAAGAATGGTGATGCCGTGCAGTGTGAAATGATTTGTCATGATTTTATTTTTAATTGATAATCAAATATCACTCATTGAAAACTCAATTCAAATTTCAAATATATTCTATAGCTTATGCTATTCTCACCTGGTACCACATGAAGATGGCTTTCTGACTGTGTTCTATAGAACAAGCGCCACACTGCATGGTCTGTACATGATTCATTCCTGGTGGGGCTACCTACAACATACATAATAATTCCATTTTAAAAACTAGGACCTGTTGTCAAAGAGCTCACAAATTTTATAAAGTAAATATCCTGTAGAAAGTTAAATAATTCCATTAACCCAAAATCTTGTCCAAAGCATGACAAAATTGGGAGCACTAATTGTATAGTAGTGGACTCCTCAAATGAACTACCATCAGGTGTTTTTTAAAGAGAAAGTGGGCCTATAGTCTGTCAATTTACTGGAGGCTAAGATTGGGTCCACATTAAAATCACAATTAGACCTTGTTAATATTTGGCCACCTAACAGGATTAATTTTAATTTCAAATATCATGCAATAGAGACTAGTAGTGTCATGAACATCTGGAATATCTTCTACAAATGTCTACTAAACTCAGACAAAATTCCAATTGAGATGGAAGTAAATGTCAAATATAATGAAGCAATCATGTCTAAAAGCTAAGAGATTGACAGTTTTCCAATATTACTGACATAGTCAATATAAAACAGAGAGATTAAGATAGAATTCGTTAGATATTTAAAGCCACTGCTATTGTGATATAATCAATATGATGCTTTTTTAAAGGCCAAATAAAGGGGTACAGAACTCTAATTATGCATAATCAATGATTTTCTGGCATTGTATAGTAATTCTTAGGCACCCATGGGTATTATGGGTTTGATAATGAACACATTAACCTTGATCAAACTTTGATTTTCTCTATAACAGGACTAGATTTAAAAGGTTAAATATTCAAATATTATCAATTATGCATGCTTCTGGAAAGCCTGATGCGACTCTAAAGCTCCTTTTATAACTATCAGCATCCTTTCAGAGAGTCCACACAGTAAATACTTTTTTATTTATATATGGATTGATCTGTGAAGGACGTAATCAAATAGTCAATTTAATCTGATAGATAGACAGACCACTTCAAACATCTCTCAGTCTTTATCACAATTCAACAATCAAATTGATGATAGCATCAGAGTAATAGAAACTAATCTAGAATCTATAAAATCTATAGATTATCACTTCAGCCTGTCTGATATCTAGATTATACAAGTATTGGACCAATTTGTAACATAGGCTCTATTATAGATACAAGAATGTCTAGTTCAGAGTACCACAATGACATCTCTTATTGTGGACAGTTGCAGAGCCAGGTTGATATCCGAGGGGGGTGAAATATTGAGGTTGCCTGAATTTCTAACATAGTTATGAGAGTCATTCCCGAAAAACTTGCATTCAGGGCTGCTAGTGGGGGCAGCCTGCCTCCACCACTGATTGTGGAGTTAGTAAGACAACTGAAAAGCAAAACATAACTTACAGCTAATAGAACATCTTTTAATTTGTTCACCCAGTTGCTAGGAGGTAGAGCTCCAAGAGCTGGTCTGTTGACAAATGACGCCTGGAATTAAAATTTAGTAATAAGTGGTCCTCCATGACAAAACCATATGGGATAATTCGGGAACAGACATGTTGGGTTGACAGGTTCACTTTCATTCAGAATTATGTCTTAAATGTCACCAAATACCTGGCCTTTAAAGAACTTTCTATTATTCTACAGCTCTATATGGACTTTCAGTAAAATATTGGACCTCAAGCACTATCTTATACTTACAATGTTTTCAGGTTTTCTAAGAGCTTCCATTAATCTTGGATGACTGTATCCTAGAACAAGAAAATTCATACAATTTCATACCTCAATGTTCTGAAGTTTAATAACAGAAAATTTGTATTTAATCACAAAACAATTACAGCTTTCGTAAGTGCTTTTAAAAACATAGGGTGTGTTCAACTATTTGGAAAGCCTGAGAGCCAAAGAACTACAAAAGTTTGTCAGTTCAGCAAATCTACAAGAAAGTCCTCATGGACAATATTTGAAATTCAGATCAGTTACCTACCTATAGGTATAGTGGCTATCTGAGTAAACATATCTAATAAAACGTTTCCATCTACATCAAATAAATAATTCCCTAAACTGTGATCATAATCAGCAAAAAACTGCACAGCACCAGTATTCTGTAAAAATCAAATTCGAGATACTAAATATTGTTTATAGTTCTCAAAGCATAAACAGACAGCCATTTAAGGTTACATGCTCAAAAATATCATTTACAGCATATATATTTTTAGATGAAAAATGCTCACTATTAGTTGTAATGCCAAGGATATACAGGAATTAAATTCATCAATTAGATACATTTATTTAGTAAAATTACTCAATTCAAACACAGGAAAGTGAAAAAGCAAGATACATTTTTTGCCAAACATCACAATTCAAGTTTGAGTTTTCATGGGTTCCATGGAGAACAAGTTTAAAATTGATGTTTGCTGTGGGTGTATGTATCCTGCTGCCTGCAATCTTTTTTTTTTTTCATTTCAGTCACACAGTCACATTATGCTTACCTGGATATCTGAGAGTTGAGAGACCAGTTTCTGTGAACGGGGGCCAGGGACTGGGGTGATCATGTTGGGTCCATTAGGTTCCCCTTGAAATAATGGTTTGTGTTTGTGGACTGCCGCAGCTGTTGCTTTACCTCTTCCATATTCTGCTTGGGGAAAAATATTACAAGTTAGCCCCAAATTAAGGGAATGTAAACCTTATATTTGCTTGTTTAAACACAGTTTACCCCAAAAATGGGTCTGGGTCTAGCAAAAATGCTTGTGTATATGAATGTAAGATTCTAAACAGAAACAGTAAGGGTTGACCTAATTTTGATGTAGTTTAAAGTATATACTAGAGCCACACGTGGCACAGAGTGGGACTTTGCAAATGTAGCAAAATGCTAAAGACTCTGAAAAAATCAACCTTCTACGATAATTACATCACGCGCAAGAGCAGTCTAAAGTTGAGAAGAATTGTTTGTAAGATTGTTATAACGGAAGTAGACAGCCCTCACAAATGAAAGTATCAGAAGATAGCCAAGGTCAATGACATTTGACATTGAAAGGGAGACGGTCAACAAAGGTCAAGGTTACGAGATACAAGTCATCCAAATTTTTAATTATATACGGCTATAAAACCGGAAGTTGAGATAGGACAGCAAATATAAAAGTGTAAATAGATAGCCAATGTGAATGACCTTTGATCCTACAAAAATCAGGGTCAAAAAAGGTCAAGGTCAAAAATTGAAAATTTTGAATTTTCAAAACCTGTTCCTTTTTTTGAACTATAAAGCTGAAACAATCGAACTTCTAAGACAACGTGGCTCAACGAATGAAGTAATTGTATGCAAAGTTCCATTTTGAACAAATGTAAACGTTGCGAATTATGTCCCTTGCCAAAATTGTCAATAATGAGTAATTTAACCCGGATGTGCTACGCCCACCTCAATTTCTTTTGCATAGGTTAATTGATATTCTGAATGTTATGTTGTGTTCCAAATTTAAAGCTTCTACATCATACAGGTCAAAAGATATAGGTCAACAAGAGTCAATAAAGGTCAAAATAGAAAATTGAAAATATAGAAATTTCAAAACCCGTTCCTTTTTTGGAACTATAAAGCTGAAACAATTGACCTATTAACACAAACTGGCCAAAATCATGAGGTAATTGTGTGCAAAGTTCCTTTTTGAACAAATGTATCCTATGCGAGTTATGCCCCTTTCCCAAAATGTAAACAATTAGTAATTCAACCCGGATGTGCCACGCCCACCTCAACTTTTTTGTCATAGGTTAATTCATATTCAAATTGTCTTGTTGTGTTCCAAGTTTCAATGTTCTACATAAAATAGGTCATAAGATATATACACACCAAGCTCAAAGAAAC